>NW_010262224.1:2750-7535 GCF_000690775.1 Eurypyga helias | reverse complement strand
GAAGGCTCTGGGGAGACCTTCCAATTGTCCCCCAGCACAGTACAATCTGGCCCCCAGCACAGTACAGCAAACTGAGGCCTTACGGAAATCAAAGTAAACCACATCTATTGCACTTTCATCGCCACTGAGACATCTGTGTCATCACAGAAGGCAACCGAGATGGTCAGTTATAACTTGCCCTTGGTAAATCACCACTGCCTGTTCCAAACATCATCTTGTCCTTCATGGATATGAGCACAACTCCAGGGAGGACTTGCTTTACAAGCCTTCCCAGGGATCAAGGAGAAGCCAGCTAATCTATAATTCCCCCAGTTCCCCTTGCCTCAAATGGTTCTTGGTTTTACTTGCTATGCCCCTACCCATCCATACTGTCTTGCACATCGCCCGTGTCACAAAACCATCTTCAGCACTCTGGAAGTCTTTTTGATGGCTTACCAGCACCCAACACGTTGCTTTTTCCAGCTCGTGTCAGGAAGGCTGAACTCAAGTCATGAATACCAGTGTCTGCAATAGTGAGATTCCCTCCAGTTCTCTAAAGAAAGCTTAATCTGCTTTCTCTCACAAGAAACAAATGCGTAGGCAAGGCAGCAGGCAAAGATGTCCAAGGCAAAAACTCAAGTTTCCAACCTGGAAGATAATCCTAGAATAAGATTTTTCTTTTCTTACCAAGATAACCTCAACCCGTCAACCAAGGGCCAAAACAAAGGACTGCAGCTGGACAGGACATAAAGCACATGAGGTGAAACCAAGAGATAAACCTCAGCTCAAGCAAGGCCTGTAACCAAGGTAAAACATCCACAGGCACTGTGCCACAAACGTGACAGATCCTGCATCAAAGAGCAACTCTGAAGGAAAAAGCCCAAGTACTAAGCTCGAACAGTTTACACTTAATGGACTGTCAAAATCATCTCAACCCAGCAATCCAAGCCACAGGACAATACCAAGAACTGTTCCCTAATACAGTTAGCCAGGAATCACACTTGAAGCAACGGTCTCAAAACATCTTAGGCACGGCAGCAGGCAAAGCTCGACATACAAGTTCTGAACTTGGAGAAAAGCAATCAGAAAACTTACTGTAGGATTTTCCAAAATGTTTTATTATAACCTCCCAACCCTCTGAAACACACTATTAACTGTGACTCATGGGTAGCCCCAGGGAAAGTAATTTTGGTAACTGGACCCCAAACCACACATCAAGGATACTAAGGGACGTCGAAGTCTTGAGCCCAGCGCATGGTTCCAAATGGGAACCTCCGAAGAAACAAAATCTGAGCAATTTGGGGATCTTCCCAACATGGCTCATACTACAGCAATGGCACACATAGGAATTTTAGTTAGAAACCAACCTTAGAACAACAAGGACCTCAGTTTCTAGAGGTGAGCCTATTCCTTTCTTTACTCCCCTGCCCCACAAGCAGGCAACGAACACACAATTAGTGATACAATCTTCACCACGCGCATTTGTGAGAATACACAAGGATGGAACCTCATCACTCTTTTTTTTCCTTCTTTTTAAAGAACCTACTAAAAAGCAGCCCAAAGCCAGCACGCATTCTTATGAATACAGCAATAAGCAAAGTACATATGTTAACAAATTGCTGGCATACCACAAGGAACACCGAAAATGCCTCTGGGTACAAAACACAATAATCTGTGACAAGTCATTACACTGCATCAGGCCTGTATCACACTACATCTTTTCTTCATTGGAAGCTGTCGGATTTCAGGAAAGGCTGCTGAAACCTTTCAGAAAACCTGAGAAAGGTGAGTACGCAATAATCACACACAGCCAATTCTTCCCTAATGACATGAAACAGAAGTTGGTCTACATGCTCAAAGAGATGAGCACCGTCCACCTCTGTCCCTATTTCAAGTGACAGCACTATTGATTTACACCACAGAATCACAGCATTTTACAGGGTGTCTCAGTACAATTCTTCACCTGTCTCGGTATTACTTCCTCTCATTATCTCTTCAGAGATCTCAGCAGGGGCAACAGCGGCTTAATGGACTGTTCAGGTCTCCAAGTCATTAAAAGGCAGTAAAACAAAAATGCAGGTCCTCCTTCCTATCAACATGGGTGCCATGAAACCAGGTTTTAAAAAGATTAAAGTCTCCACATGTCCCAGTTAGTATAGCACCTCCTTAAAGTCAAGGACCCGAGTCTTAGCAGACCCAAGGGGGTTGGAGGTAAAGGCACCAGTGAAATTTCAGCCAAAACCCAAAGCATTCGCATCAACAATTTAAATAGTCCAAACTCACAAAGAATGGTATCTCTATGTTTTACCAGGCACTAATGGAAGCCCCATAGAGACACACACTCCGTAAAAGCCATTTTTCCAGTTTTCATTGGTACATACTCAAAAGAGTCAAAGAATAATAGCTAGGAAATAAGGATCTGAGCGCTCTTCTCACTTGAATAAAATGAGCCACACTCTCAGATCAGCCTGAGCAGCCACTGGGAAAGCATCTTAATGAGAACTTACTGCTCAAGGTACTCGCGTACATAGTAGTCCGAAACAAAGTACTGAAACTGAGATGGCAAACACCAGAAATCAAATAAATTTATCTGCTAGCTTCTTTACAGTGCAACTGTGTTGTTACAGAACTCCCCCCATCACGCCCGCTGATAAAAGCCAGAAGCTACACAGAGAGGGTAACACAAACACGCGTGCCACTGCCGCTCATCCACAGGTAATCCTGCCCACAGCAAGGTGACGTAACGATTAATCAACAAGACTGCATTTCCACCCTGTTCAGCACTTTCGATTCCTGTGCTAGCAGGAAGGTGCACTGGATTTGCACTGCACTCTTGAACCAAGGAGAGCTGGCAGCCACGCGATACATTTTGTAAGAGCTAAAGGACTAAAGGAAACATGGAATCTCTTTCTTGTCCAGGCAAGGCTCAGAGGTAAAGGACCCAGAGGCACCCACCCAAGGGACCTGACTTCAAGACTGAAGGAAGATGTACACGCACCAGCGCAACATTTCTACCCAGAGGCACCCACCCAAGGGACCGGACTCCAAGACTGAGGGAAGATGCACACGGACCAGCGCAACACTTCTTTCAACTTCAACTGGTGTGACTCAAGATCACAACAACTTGAAGAGCCTATGGGACTGGATAAGCTTGTCACCGTTACCTCAAACAACCAAGTTCCTATCTTGAGTTATTTCCATGGTCACATTCTTTGAAGAAAACAAAAACAATGGGAGAGTTAGCACAGAAAGGGAATAATTTGTCATTTGCATGCAAAGATAAGCAAATGACCAAAAGCAGAAAGGATATTTTCCTCCCAAGACCAACGCGAAGCGCAACTGCTGGGTAGTGCCGACCTAAGTACTAACATTCATTTAGCTGTGTGACAACATCCCAGCTGCGTTCTGTCAGATTCAGGTACAAGATTATTACAGGCTTTCCTCAGCTTTGCCAAAAGCATCTTTCGATGGCCTGGGATAACAAATGCCAGCCGTGATAAATAAAGCAGAAAGTTAGCTTTTGCGATGAGATGGAACTGGTAAGGGCTGAAAGGGTGAGATACGGCGCACATTAGGGCAGTTGTGCTGAAGTACTTGGGAACCAACTGCTCGGTAACTTCTCAAGTCCACACTGAATTAACAGTGTGCAAATGCATTCAGTCTGTAATCAACTTGATACAGTTATTAAATTGTGTTTGTCACTTCAACTAAATTAAAAACAAACCCCCAAGTCCCCAAACTATCACCCATCAGTCTGCACAGGAGGGCAGGAGCAATTTCTTTATGAAGAAGTCCTGAAGGCCACTACATGTTGACTAGTCAAAATATTCACTGGCACACATCTTGCCCAATAAGCAGCTTTCACATTAGAGAAGCCTTTTTTTCCTAACACACACGTAAGCTTTCTCATTATGATTTCCCTCATCCTGCAGGACGAAGAAGTGTGACCAGGCACTACGTTACCTGAGGCAATGACTGAGCTACAGCGTTGTGGCGTACATGCCCAAATCTAGGTATCCAGAGAAGAAAGTTTGGCACAAAGCCTTTGCTTGTGCCAAAAGAGGTATTTCAAAGACACCTCCATCCTGTTTAAAGAGAGACCAACAGCAGTGACACTGCCTGGATGCTTCACCAACTCTACTTCAACAAAAACCAGCTGAACCCAGTTCTGACAGGAGCTCAAGAAAGTGTCATCTGACTGTGAAGGTAACCTCCATCAAGAAAAACTTTGAAGCTCTGGGTGAGAGATGCAGGCCTCACCATTTGTTTTATTAAAAAAACTATGAGTAACTAAAATATTTTGGTTTCTTGACAAGCAAATTTCACCCTCTGAACAATTCTTCCATAGAACAATTAGTCCATGACTAAAGGCACACAGAGCTACAGTTTTACATGAATCTGCGACAGTATGGCTCATTCTTAAGTACACCAGACAGCAACTCACGCCCAAGTCACTGATCAGATTTGAATATACAATTTAAATTGAAAATAAAATTGGGCAAAATGCTCTTGCAAATCAGAAAGATGCTCCTCACGCAGCGAGCACACAAAGCAAAGCCACCATGCTGCTTCCCACACTACAGGAAACGAGGGAAAACAGAAGGAAGAGTAGCTTTCACAATCTTGGAAAGGTTTCTCCTAAATCCAGATTATTATTCTTAAACTGAATTTCCTACTACAGACAAGCGAGTCTTGGGCTTGTTCAGCCTGGAGAAGAGAAGGCTCCGGGGAGACCTTATAGCACCTTCCAGTACCTGAAGGGGCTACAAGGCAGCTGGGGGGGGCGTTTTACACGGGGCTGGAGGG
>NW_010262224.1:0-2564 GCF_000690775.1 Eurypyga helias | reverse complement strand
CCTATGGCAGTGGTTTGGAACTGGATGTTCTTTAAGGTCCCTTCCAACCCTAATCATTCTATGATCCTAAATAATGCCTTAAAGAGTGTCCTCGCTACTGCGATTCATAAGCGTGACTCTGAGATCCCACAACACGTTGTGTGAAGCAGTCACACCTTGAATAAAGCTAAAAAACCCAATGGGAACTGGTAGTCCAACTAGCACAAGCCAGGGCATCCATAATACACCAGAAAGGCTGGTGAGTACTCCTTAGTAATGTAAAATAGCATCTACTGAAAAGAAAAACTACTAAAAGGGCAAACGAAAGTCCTGGACAACCCAGTCCAGTACTGAAACCACCTTCTCTCTTTCATGCTCTGCGAGGTAAGCGCTCAGATCATCCTCCATCTGCAGTCAGAGCCAGCAAACCTGTATAATCTACCAGAATCCCTTTACTTTATGATCTCCTTTACCTAATCCACTACAATCTGAATTGGCTGAGCCCCAAGACACAGTGCACAGTTCTTTCAAATCAAGGTCTCTTGCAGAGTTGTTGGTTTGGGGGTTTGGGTTTTTTTTGAAAGGAGTTTAATAGCAACCTGTATTCTAGGCCACAACTACTACGGGGGACCATCTTCAGGGCAGTGAAGCTGCACCATCCACAAAAGCTGACACTCACCCAACAGCAATAGAAATAGCAACTGTAACAATGACACCACCCATTCTGGGGCAGCCACTGCATCTCCCTCTGTCATCATCCAATGCCAGGTTAGTGCCCTTCTTCTGATAACTCATGAGATATACCTATTAGCCTGACATATTAATCTTTCCACATGGTCCTTGGGTTGCAACACAGTTCATTTGTCAAATAGTCTCCAAAGAATTGACACCCAGTGTCACAAGGAAGACTCAAACTGAACACTGTGTGTGAAGATGCTGTGTTTCCTCAGCACTCTAAAATATTCCTTAAAAGTCTGACAGTAGAGGTGTAATTTGAGACATCAGTTCCGTAAAGGAAAACATTTTATTGATAAGGACACAGGCAGAGAAGCAGACTGGATGGTCAGCTCACTGCGCCTTCTCTGCAGTTCAAGCTAGCTACCACAAGAAAGATTTTATTTTGCTAATGACATGCCCACATCTGCCAATTAGAAGATCACACCAACATTTCAAATGGTAAATCAAGCTTAGGTCTCTTAGACCCAAGCTACCAAAGTCCACAACAAGAAGGAATCCATAAGAATTAAAAGGCTTTCCTAGGACACCTATGCCCTGGAGGCATACTTACACAATCGCTATGAACACAGAATGCCTCGTTAGGGAGAAATTAACTCCAGAAGCAAAAGCAATACCAGTTTGTCAGTAACACCACCTCCTCAGCTCAGACTGAGAGTTGACAAACCCTATACCCACTCTCAGCGCTAGGATAATACAGCTATACTACCTTCAGGATCTTGGGTATACGCAGCAGCGCGCTCCGTATTACTTCATGGGAAGGCTGCCACACAGCACGGCCTACGCTGCCGATGAATCGTTTCTTTTAAGCTGGTCACTGATCTTCCTTCTGCTACCACTCCCTAATTAACTGTCCAAAGGAGAAATTAAAAATCTGAGATATCTGACACAGCAGAGTGCGCTGTATACAAAAAAGAAAGGCCTACTAAGAAAGGATATCTTTGCTCTCATAGTCGTCCATCCCATTACAGATCAAAGAATACTGTGCTGGCTTGAAGCATCCAGATTGCGTATAAATAGCCTACCTCCACAAGAACTGAGCAAGGAACCAAATAACTTACCCTATTTCTCAACAGTTCAAAAATATCTTGGGTATCTTTACACTCCTTTCTCTAGCAAAGCAGAACGCTTGCACTGAACTTGAAACGCCTAGAACATACAGAGGGCTCGGAATTGCCAAACCATCATGGAAGGCCACAAGAACAACACCTACATGACTAAGTCTTTCTGGCTGAAATCTAACAATAACCTCGTATTCTCTCACTCTCTCCTGTGTTAGTTCTTTCACGCAGCGGTGCCAAGCTTGGCACCAAGCTCAAGATCCAGGGTCACCCAACGAACCCAGGGATTTAAAAGCTTTGTCGTGGGGATGCTCCTGTGCACCCTCACTGGAACCGCAATGACCTCTACTCCAGCCCTCTGAGGTTAAGGGGAGGAAAAGCTGCCAACACAGCGAGCCCAGCTCAGAAGACAAATGGGAGAAGCCCAGAGAAGATCTACTCAAGGCAGCCGGATCTGCAGGATAAAGGGTGCTCGCAACCACTTCAGCCATATTCTGCGTGAAAACAGAGCAGGTTGTGGCGGGGGGAAAGGCGATGTCTGCAGGGCTGGGGGAGAGCTGGCAGCCGGTGATGCCAGGGCGGTACTCATCCGTAAAGCAGGGCTCGCCGAGCGCAGCCCGGGAAGCAAAGGTTGCTGTGCAGCAGAGCTGAGGCGGAGGAACCGGCATCCCGCACATGCCGAAGTCCGGACACCTCCCGAGGCCGCGGGAAGGGAAGGCAACGCGCGGGGAGAGGCGAGCGCCGAGGAACGCCGGGCTCGGGGCGCTGCGCCCGCAGGCGGCGGGCGGG
>NW_010262223.1:8874-9640 GCF_000690775.1 Eurypyga helias | reverse complement strand
CGTCGGTGCAACGCGCGGTGCGGTGCTGCGGGTAATGAAAGCGAAAGTACACTTTCGGGCTTCTCTTTGGTTCGTTGGCTTTGGGGTTTGTGGGTTTTTTGCTGAAGTGTTTTTGGGTTTTTTTGTTTTGTTTGGGTTTTTAGCATGGAGCTGGGTAAAAGGACGTGGCAAAGGTGCAGGGCGTTTGCCCGTCGGGCGGTGGAATTGTGTTAATTCTGCAGTTCCTGCACAAAGACTGTGATGGAAACAGCCAAATTCTGGTGCGAACGCCTCCCCGTCGTTGGGTCTGGACAGTCCTTGTGCTGCTGCCCTGGATGCTGGGGGCAGAGGTGCGGATACCTGTGTCTAAAATGGAATTCCTGCAGGGAGTGAGCTAGGAACAGCCAAATCCCCAAGTCTGGCTGCAAGCAAGCCAAGAGGAGCAGGAATCGGGGCTGGGCGGGCAGGAAGGTTTCTCAGCATCCAGCGGTACTGCTGCCGGCCTCCGCATAGATTTTCCGCACCTGACCCAGCCCTCGCACCTTTCACCCCGCCCCTCCCCAAGGGCCTCCTAGGGAGCATCCCACCAAAATGAATCACTGCGCCGCCTGCGTGGTGCTGGCCCTGGAGCTCTGCCTGTTCCGCGCCTCACTCCTGCCCGCCATAGCCGGTACGTCACCTTCCCCCAGCTGCCAGACCCCCGGGCTCCGCGTTGGGGACGCTCAGCCCTTGCTGGGACGCAGGCGAGTTGGTACCCAGCCGCAGCGCGCAGGAAAGGCGCTTTGCC
>NW_010262223.1:2705-8854 GCF_000690775.1 Eurypyga helias | reverse complement strand
ACGCTGCTGCAGGCAAGCCTATGCTTATGCCTTCGGCAGGATGGGCAGCTTGCTGGAAGGTGTCCAAATTCCCCCGAGCGGGTACCGGGAGTGCGTTCTGTGCAGGATTCGGGTAGGAGACTCGGGGGGGGGAGGGGGAAGCTGCGGGAGTGAGCTCTGTGGGGTGTGCTGGGTCTGAGACTGAAGCAATCCTGGCAGCTCACATACCGCCCATTTCAAGGTAAGGATTGTTCTTTCACGTATGTCTTTAAAGTTAATGTGATAGGGAACATTGGGATCTATAATTTACGTGGAAAAAAAATATCTGTTCCATGTGACTTTCTTTTTTAAGAAGAAGATGCACTAACAGTCCAATTCCAGCTGGTTCTGTACCCACCGCAGCCGGATGAATGCGGTCTTTGTGACTCACGCAAGGTTAGGTCGGGTTTCTGAAGAGCGTTTCCTGGGGTCGTGACCGGCTGTTTTATTTTCCAGCGATAACCATGGAGAACCTGCGCAATGCCAACAGCAGATTTGCGCTTGATCTGTTCAGGAGGTTTAATGAGACCAACCCAACAGGAAACGTTTTCTTCTCTCCTGTCAGTGTCTCTGCGGCTCTGGCCATGGTCCTTCTAGGGTCTAGAGGGAATACAGAGGCCCAGGTGCTGAAGGTTAGTATGTAAAAATAAAAAATGAATTCCCTTTTCCTTTATATTTTATTTACATTAAAAATATTTGTGGTTTAGAGGAGGGGAACATGAAAGGATGGTATTACTTTTGCGTGCTCAGGACAAGATTCCTATCCTGCTCACCGAGTCTTCTGCCCGCCCTGCACCAGAGCCCTCTTTCCATGTTTGCTATGGGCCTTGTTTTTCACTTAATTTCACTTAATTAAGAAAGTAATTTATTTAATTAATCATTCTCCATTTAAATTGACTGGAGTTTCCAGCAGCCAGGCCTTACTAGTTTTTGTTGAGGTGTTTTGCCAAACTATTGCTAGGTAGTACGAGGAGGGCCACAAAGATGCTCAGAGGGCTGGAGCACCTCTGCTATGGGGACAGGCTGAGAGAGTTGGGCTTGTTCAGCCTGGAGAAGAGAAGGCTCCAGGGAGATCTTATTGCAGCCTTCCAGTATCTGAAGGGGGCCTACAAGGGTGCTGGGAGAGGACTTTTTACAAGGGCCTGTAGTGACAGGACAAGGGGTAACGGGTTTAAACTGAAAGTGGGGACGTTTAGATTAGATATCAGGAAGAAATTCTTCACAGAGAGGGTGGTGAGGCACTGGAACAGGTTGCCCAGAGAAGCACTGGATGCCCCATCCCTGGAAGTGTTCAAGGCCAGGCTGGACGAGGCTTTCAGCAACCTGGTCTAGTGGAAGGTGTCCCTGCCCATGGCAGGGGGGTTGGAACCAGATGGTTTTTAAGGTCCCTTCCAACCCAAACCATTCTGTGAGGTTACGAATGGTATGCTCATTACTAATACTAAGGTGTGTTTTGTAAGAAACACAACGGTAACGTGTAAGTTCGTATTTAAAGCATACCAACTATGATAACAGACGATGATGCCACCCGAGTATCCGTGTCGTAGTAACAGCTGGGCACCTGGATACCTCAGAGGAGCTGAGCCCACGTGCTTATTCCTACCACAGTCTTAGGTTAGGTAGGATAGTTGAAAAAAAAAAAATACCAAACCCACATTAGAAAGTGCAAAAGTGGTGTACGTAGGCGTGTGCCAGTTTCCCCTGAGGCCCCCCTGCACGAGGGGACTCCGCCACTATTACCTTCCCCTTTGTTAGGCTGTGAGACTGCTCGTTGCAGTCATTGTCGTGTACGTGCCTGTGAGTAATCTCACCTTTGTATTCTGGACTTCAGGAGGAGCCGTTCTGTCCTGCTGAGTGGTGCCGTGCATACTGAACGAGACAGTAAAATTATTTTCTCATTGCTTGGACAAAAGAGACTTTGAACGTGTGTGCCATGTAATCAAACTGACGGCCCCACCTAGGATAAACCTAGGGACAGGCTGGCATTCATGCGGGCAGGCACGCCTGACCAAGAACCCAGTGAGATAAAGGGAGGGCTTTCCTTTGAACCCAGTGGCTGTTTCACAGCGGTCTGCCCTGCTGAGAAACACACCGTTTAAGCTTAAAGGTGAACATCCCTACTTCGGTCTAGTCTTCCCTGTCGACGAGGTCTGGCAGCTCCTGCTGTCCTATCTCTAAGCCTGGGCTAGCCAGCTCGCCTCTGAAGGAGGCACTGGTCAAGGGAAAGTGCAGTGATGCGTTTGGTTTTTAAGATGATACAGTGCTTTTGTTACATATATACATATAAACCCAGTTATATTTTCATAAAACCATAAAAGGTAATGGTGTACGGTTCCTTAAGACCTCACCTTTGCTGGTTTTGACTGTATGCTTTGAAAAGCAAAACCCCGGGTTTCCTTGGGCCAAAGGGGGAAGCAGGGAAGTGAAAGTGTCTCTGGCATCATCTCTTCTCTTTTCAATTCCCCACCTGGGAATGAGTCCTGGTGCCCAGCAGTCAGCCGAGGGTGGGTGTGGGGGGGTCACACAGGCAGGACCAGGGGTTATGAACGCAGCCGTGACCGTGTATAAACCAGGAGCGTAATATGTCACGGGTAGCGTAGCACCATGAGTTTCATTCATTCTCTGAGGTTTACAGAATTCTCTAAGCAGCTTCCAGCCTCTTTTCTCTTCAGCCTACCTGCCCGCTGGGTCGGACCCGCCCTACGGATGCACTGTACGTTCTTTTAAAGACAGCACTGGCAGCAGCTCGTTCTCTTCTCTTGTTTCAGACACTTCATTTTGACAAAGTTGAAGATGTTCATTCCAGGTTTCAGACTCTGACCATGGACATAAACCGGAGCAATGCTCCCTATCTCTTACGGCTCGCCAGTCGGCTTTTTGGAGAGAAGTCCTACAGCTTTTTGCCGGTACGCTGGTGCAGGTGGTGATGGCGCGGTGGAGCCTGGTGGGAAAATGCAGCTATTTGAGTATTTGTGAAGTAGAAATACTTCTAAACATGTTTCTGAATGTTACCAGGGGGTTGCCAGAAGTGTTGCGTACGTGCGTGTGCCTTTCCATGTCTGCAGTCACCTGTGGCTCTCACCTAAAGGGTGTTACAATCAGATCCTTTCCACTGCTTGTTCGGTTCCGCTGCTCTTGGGCTCAAGGGAGAAATCACTTGTCTAGGTTCTTAGCTTACCCTGTCGTAACATCCCACTCCGATGCAACCAGCTTTTTGGGTTGCAACCAGCTCTGTGTCTGTTGCAATCGGCTTTTTAGGATTTTCATTGGTCTAGTACCACGGAACTTCAATATTTTTGAAAACACCGTGTTTATTTGGGAGGGGATGCCCAATGTGCCTAAACAACATGCCTCTTCACCAGTGAGTTACACCATCGTGCGTACCTAGGTCACTACTTTTATCCCTCCTCAGCTCTTTTGGAGGGTTTTGTTTTATCCTAGCTGCAGCAAGCACCCAGCCAGCTGTACAGGCCACTAGGCTTAATCTGGGGGAGGGGGGGAAAACCCCCAACTAAACCCCAGAACTCCCCCCAGGGCAGTGCCCTGTTAAACCCCAACTCAGAGCAGGTGATGACCTGCTTGACATGCACCTTATCTACATCATAAAGAGATGTTTTCTTATCTGCATGCCATGTAAACTGTTCTTATCATTCCAAAATCTAGGATTTCCTGACTAATACTCGGAAATTATATGGAGCTGATTTGGCTACGGTTGATTTTCTTCAGGCTTGTGATGAAGCCAGGAAAGAAATTAACCAGTGGGTAGAGGAAAAAACTGAAGGTAAACTACTTTGGTTAATGAAATAACCAGCAGTGTTGTGTGCTTTGGGAGCAGGAAGAGACTTTTATTTTCTGCTGCTTTTAGGACAGTTTAATGTTGCTGCCCTGGGGTGTTCACTTGATGCATTGAAAGAACCAGAAAATACCTAAGCAAGATGTTTAAACAGTTACACAAGTCCTGATGCTTTTCCACTTTTTGTGTTCAGGCCGGTGAGTGCGGGAAGGATGCCCAAACTCCCGGGTTGGAGAATTTGTTTTAGACAGTTCTGGTCCATGTTGTATGTATGTTTCTAAACCCAGTAATCCTAAATACAGATGTCTAGTTCTTGTATGATGAGTGATACATGTCAGTTTAAGCTAAAAATACCACATTTTCATCAAATTACTGTATATCAAAAGTGATAGTAGTGCGTACTATTAAAAAATATGGTGACTTACAGAGACAGATGCTAAAACACACTTTATTACAGGGATAGGCTAGAGTTTTATATTTGTAGTTTTTCTGTGGCATCAGTTCCTTCATGTATGTTTTATACGCCATCAACTTATGCAAGATTTTGTTGTGACTTTTTCTCCCCCCCACCCCCGAAGGTAAAATCCCTAATCTGCTGTCTGAAGGCTCCGTTGATAACATGACCAGGCTCGTGCTGGTGAACGCTATTTATTTCAAAGGGAACTGGGCAGAGAAATTTAAAGAAGCCAACACCACTGACATGCCCTTTCGGTTAAATAAGGTAATACAGATAAGTCTTGGTAGTAGATATCTAACAAAAGGGTTATATAATATAGGTTCTAAAGTGAAGCTTTGCTTACTGATACAATAATAAAAGATTGTCGTGGTTTGACTCCGGCTAGCAGAATACCACGAAGCCGCTCTCACAAATCCCCCTCTCCCCCTTCAGTGGAGGGGAAGAATCAGAGGAAAATTAAATAAGCAAGCTCGTAAAATTGAGATAAGAACTATTTACTAATTGAATCTAAATTAATATATACAAGTACTACTACTACTAAATTAATAAAACAACATAAAATAAAACATATGATACAGTATGATACAATATGATACAATTCCTCCCCACCCACTGACCGATGCACAACAGGTGCTGAGCAGTGGGAGTCAGACCCAGAGATCCCGAGAGCCGCAGCCCGGCTTGTTCAACAAGCTCTTTGTTCTCATGCTGACTGGAACTGGATCAGAGGCAAGTCTCACCTACAGGTTAGGACCCTGCCTGTGCCTGGCAGAGTTTGTGTCCGCTGGCAGTTTCAGCTGCTACACTCTATGCCTGTTTGTGACGCAAGGTAAACGGTATCAAAATGACTGCACAGTTTGGCTTAGCCCCATTTTCTTGTTCTATATTCTGCCTACGTTAACAGCTTTACAAGATACTGTATCCAGTCATCTGCTTTATGCTGAAGAGAGTTGATCATTGATGACTTTTCACAGTCAGTTTGGGGCTAGAACAACATAAAAGTACGGCAATTTGAAGAAATTGTTTCAGTGTCCGTGAGGACTGTGATACAGAGGCCAAAGCAGAACCATGTGTAATACAAACGCATTACATCTTCAGAAGAAACTGTCCTTAAACAGGCAGTTCAGGGGTCTGACAAAGGCAGTTTTACAGACGATGTAACAGAGGAAGAATTTTTGCAAGAATGCAATGTTTAACTTAATTGGTTCCTATCACTTCTTTAAATTAGTATTTTCTTAACTGTTACTTTTGGTACCTTTTACCTGTCCAGAATGAAAGCAAGACAGTGAAAATGATGTATCAAAAAAAGAAATTTCGTTTTGGGTATATCCCTGAAGTGAAGATGCGTGTTTTAGAACTGCCTTACGATGGAAGAGAACTTAGTATGATCGTCCTGTTACCTGATGACATTGAAGATGACTCCACTGGACTGCAGAAGGTGACCTGTCTAAGCTATTGCAGTGATCTAACAGATAAGTGCAGCCATTCAAAACTAAAGTCTTAACGAACGCATGTTCTCAGAGCCCCCGTTTTCAGACAGGGCTCTACTAGCACCACAGGACAGGATGCGTGCGTGTGCTGCATCAGGAAGGGAAGTTGTGTTCTGGTTTTGTGGCTTGTGTTCATGTGTCCTTTGGCTCGCTGAAGTCATGAGTCTCCCATGAAGGAGACTGCAAAAACAAAGTTAACTATGAGAACTAACTTGCCTTGCTTTGGTTTTAGTTTTTTGGGGTGGTTGGTTTTGTTTTGGTTTTTTTGGGGTGTGTGTGTTTGGGTTTGTTGGTTTTTTTTTTAATAAAAAACTTTCCTTTTATTACTTTTGGAAGCCTTTATGTTCTTAGCCTTAAAGCATTGAGAAGTGAGACTTTTTTCCATTAAATG
>NW_010262223.1:0-2690 GCF_000690775.1 Eurypyga helias | reverse complement strand
AATGCCTCAGCTTCTTCGAGCTCTCTGATGATTATTTTTGTTACTTGTTTTTATTGATGTAATTCCATTTAGTCAGATTAAACAGTAAGAATAACTGGGTTTAGCTGCTATCAGTTCTTGTCTTTTCCCTTCTGCACATTGCAGCAAGAAGCAAATGTCTGCATTAATCTGTAAAGCAAAAACTGCACTGACTCCACTTTTTAACAGCCTTTGTTTGATCTATATGGAGCTATGAAAGATATGGGTATGGTAATTTTTGTATAGCTGCTTTAGTTGTATGGTGCTCTATAAAGCCCTGCGAATGAAATACTTCTACACTGGTGGTATGTAATGATCTCTGTCCTTCTAATTCCAGCTGGAACAGCAGCTTACCTTAGAGAAGCTCCAGGAATGGACATGTCCAGAGCATCTGTATTCCACTGACGTTCACGTGCGTTTGCCAAAGTTTAAGCTAGAAGAAAGCTATGACCTTAAATCAGATTTGGCCGCGTTGGGCTTGCTGGATGTGTTTGACAGTGGCAAGGCTGACTTGTCAGGAATGTCGGGGGCACGTGACCTCTTTCTCTCTCAAGTTGTCCACAAGACTTTTGTAGAAGTGAATGAGGAAGGCACGGAAGCTGCAGCTGCCACTGCTGGCATTGCTATGCTCTGCATGGTTATGGAAGAGAATTTCAATGCTGACCATCCTTTCCTTTTCTTTATTCGCCACAACCCAACACAAAGCATCCTTTTCTTTGGCAGATATGCTTCTCCATAGGAGAGAACTTAGCATTTGCAGACCAGTTCTTGCTGTGGTCCGTGAAAGCTTTGCTCCCGAATGCGTTGGGTTTTGATGTAGAAAGTTTAATGCTTCTGTCTCGAGTTCCCAGTAACTTTGAAATTCTGCCTTTCCCATTAAAACAATCACAGAGAAACTGAGGTGTAATTGGTTTTTCTTTCTTGAGATTGACATCATCGTTAATATCTAGGAGAATCTTAACGGTAGGCAGAAGAAATCTTTTGAAACTAGACTAGAAATAGAAATACTCTTGGAAGAAACTTATGTTTTTGAAGCACAGGATCACCCTGTGTGCACCCTTGCATGGGCCTCTCTGTGTTGGCAGCCCCCTGCTGTAATAACGTGAAATAATCCAGTCAAATAATCCAGTCATTCCTTACGCACGTGTACTAGGATGTTCTTGCAAAGCTATTCCTCCCCTGGAGTCTTGCTTTTCAAAGATATCTTTGTAAAATACTTCCAGGCACCAAAAGGCATGTTCCTGAACAGCTGAGTTTACCCGGTTCTGTCGTGAAATAGAAGGTCAGATAACATTTGTTTAGAGACATCTATTAATAGAGAAAGGATTAAACTGTTTAAACAAAAGTAACCCCTTCCAGTCATTAGCCAGAAAACTTGCAATGCAGCTTCTGAATGGGGAAGAGGAGAAGAAATGAATTAACGACTTCAGGTGACATGTTTAAAGAGGATTTTTAAAATTTATAGTCATCTGCCATTTCAGTTATTCAAAGACGTGAAAATGTGTCACAGCCGAGATGTTTTAGGTGCTTGAAGCTAATGGTTGCCTTTCTGCAAGTTCAGAAGCTTTCCATATGACATTAGATTCTATGTGATCCTCAAAATATTTCAGCTTCCCAGAGGATGAATTTGTATAATCTGCAGTATCTGATGTAGTTCTTCATGTACAAGGATTCAACATTTACTGAGCTGATTTCAACTAACTCTTTATAAACAAACCTTTTGCGCTCTGCAACAGCCTTACGCCTGGGAACCACTGTAATGACATACTCTTTGTGTTCTATTTCTGGAGGTTATTTGCTTGTGTCATGTATATCTTGCAACAAATAAAAAGTATTTTTCTTAAACTTGTGTTGAAAATGGCAATTTCCGCACACGAGTTAGTATTTCAGAGTACAAAAATAGCTGTCTACTTGAAGGCTAGCTCTAAAGAAAATTACTGGTGCAGCAGATGTGTCTGCTGGTTTCAGGCAGGAAGGCGTTCCCCTCCTACTGCAGCCTAGGGATTTGTCTTATTCCATGGTACCTCCGGCGCAGTGCGCATGCAGCAGTTCTGAGGTGGGAGGTGGCCGGGGAGTGGGGTGTGGTGTCGTTAAGACTTTTGGCTAGCTTGATAGCTGGGTCATTAGCTCTTGGCCTGGTTGTTAGCTGGGGAGCAGTTTTCTTCTGTTAGTGGGCAGGGGGTCAGTGGGTTTCTCTCTGCTCTGGGACCTGGCTGTGTGTCGGTTGGCGCATGGTGAACTACTGTATCATGTTCTATTTTCTATTATTTTAATGACTTAGTAGTATTGTTAGTATCACTATAATTATCAAATAGTTCTTATCTCAACTTTACGAGCTTTCCTTGTCTTTTCTTCCGACTCTCTTCCAGGAGGGTGGGACGTAAGCAAGCGACTGTGTGGTATTTAATTGCCAGATAAGGCTAAACCACGACAGTTCTTTTTGGCATCCAACGTGGGACTCCAGAAGTTGAGATAAGAACAGATCTTAATAGTGTGTGATTAAGTATTTGTTATAGCGAGTAATCCTTTTCTCCAGGACATGAGTGAGGCACGTGGGTATCAGAGGGGCCCTGCCTCCAGCCAGGTGGAGGCAAGGGACAACTGTGTGTACTGGACGGTGTGGATTTGGCCTGGCACATCAGAGCCACGGGAGTACAGAGCTCTAGTAGACA
>NW_010262222.1:31037-67699 GCF_000690775.1 Eurypyga helias | reverse complement strand
CTACAGAACTGGGTAACTAACTTCAGTTGGTAAGAATGGGCATGGCAAGACTCTTAATACTCTGTATTAGATAGCTGTAAGTGAATATATTTTATGGTGGGAAGTAAAACGAAATTTGTTGCCTAATAGTTATAATTACTGTAAACATTCTCATCTTTCCCTTCCATAAAATAAAACAAAATAAAATAGCCGTAAAGTGCTCTGGAAGGCTAAATAACCCAGAAGTGCAGAGTGGGACTGAGAAACCTGCTCCCATATTCTCCCCATTTTAAATATAGCAATAAGAGAAAAAAATAATCATGACAGTTGCTTGTCTTTAATATCCATCAAAGCTTTAAAATAATTAAGTAATCAGTTTGCAGAGTTTGCACAGAGCGTGGCTTTTGAGTGACCTACTAAATTATCTATTTGGTTCTGTTTAATTACTAAAAGTTCTGTTTCTTGGCTGTATACTGCATGCACATACTAAAAGCATCCTCAAATAGCAACGTATGTACCAACCACCTACGAATCATAGCTTGTCAAATCCATGCATTCAGAAACCATGAGCTACTTCCCTGCTAAAACACCTAAGAAGAGTTGTAAAAATAACTTTATAGCTGGGGGTGAGTTGCTTTGGAAGCATTCAGGGGTCACATTTTCAGACTTTTTCTACAACCAGAAAAGGTAGCGAATTTTAATTGAAAGATGGGGTGCCCCAATAGTAACTTGGTATTAAATGGTTAGGGCTTTGACCAAAAAGAAACCTGCCACCCAAGAAGGGATCCGTGCGAAAACTGCAAGAGTTGTTAATACCACAACAAAGCCCATTTCTTCTAGACCTGACCCAAGTTAAGTATTCACAATTAAACTGGGATTACTGGAGTAAATAAATCCTGCAGGGCTTGGCTGAAAAACACTTCTTACTCTTCAGAGTTTTGCTGTGCATAACTATCTTCTCTGTTTTCTGCTGTGAAAGTATCTTTTGCTTCTATGCTTTTTATTTCCGTGTGTGAACGTGATTCATCTTCTAGCTTCCCTTCACCCTCACCAGCTCCTGTATCTCCTGTGACCTCTACCATGCTGACCTTGCCCTGCTCCGGCACCAAAGAAACTGGCATCTCTAGAAGTCCTGTTCTTGGGTTTTCTGTATCCAAAATGGGCACTTGTGTCAGCAGGATTATGATAAAAACTCTCAGTCCCTACCTCCACCAGGACGGCATGGCTATTCCCTGCTCCTCCTTCCTTCCCTTTGCCTTCAGACACATTTTCAGTGCACTCCTCTAGCTGCAATCTATCACTGTTACAGCTTCCCACACCTGTGTACCAAACACTTTGCTTAATATCCACCTTTGCCTCCTGAGGCGTGTCCGAGCTTTCCACCAGCCATTCTGCTTGTGCCATACCGCAGGCCCCCTTGGACTTATTCACTGAATTCGTACCATCTGTCTCCAAACTAGATGAAGATGGTCTGTCCTCCTTCAACTCTGTGCTCTCTGCTGCATCTTTATTCGTCATCGCCTGGCTCACTTGAATTTCTGCCGCAGACATTTCACCCATCTCATTGTTCCCTTCATTGTGCTTCTGCAACTTTAGTATCTCACCTTCACAAATCCCCTTTATGTTCTCAGTTGGAGTATCAGCTGGTATCTCAACCGTCACCATCAGTAAATTCCTTATCTCATTCACATCATCAGGGGATTTACAACTCTTTTCTTCTGACTTGCCTTCTTTTTCAGGATTATCCCCACACCCTCCTATCCCCACGTTTTCATCCTGGGAAATGACCCTTGTCTCAGTACTCCCCTCTTGGTCATGGCTTTCTTTTTTACTGTTCTCTTCAAACCCTGTTCCTACCACATTTTCACTCTGAGATAATTCTTCTACTTTGATTTTCTTTACAGCATTCCCGAAACTCTCTGCTTCTGCTACATTATCATGTGGGGATGTCAGCTCTATCTCAGAAACTTCTTCCTGTGGGCTGCTTTCTTTTTCAGTGCCACTGACAAATGCAGCATCCGTTGCTGTTTGAATCTCACAAGTTACCTTTTCCTCCACTGCTCCTTCATGTACCTTAGGTTCTTTCTTAGGGCTGGCTCCAAACTCTTTCACTGCAGTTTCAGTCCCAGGAGCTACTTTTTCCTCCCCAGCTTCTTGTTGTGTCTTATGCTCTTTCTGAGTGTTCACTAGACACTCTGTTTTCACCGTGCCTTCATTCCCCAAAGCACTTTTTCCCTCTGCAACTTCTTCTTTTGTAAGTGTAGCTGGAAGGGACTCTTGTTTTTCATCAATGTCTGTAGTGACCACTTCTTCACTTTTGCTTGCCTGACCACCAGCTGTACTAACAGAAGTGACTGCCTCTTTGTATGATGACTTTCTATCATCGGCATCCTTCTCCCAAGAAATTTTTTCTGTCACAATGAGCGTTTCATCACTTTGAGTTTCAATGTCTGACGTCTCGGCTCGGGCAGTGGAAGGCTTCTTCGCAGGAGTGGTTTGTGCTGATCCTGAAGGGGTCTTCAGGTCTGTTAAGCTGGACACACTTTCACAGGGCAAATTCAAGTTATCTTCAAAGAGGTTGTGCTTCTTCATAATGGCAGCTTCTTTTATCACTAAATAAGAGAGACAGATCAAACTGTTTTGGCAAGACTGACAGAGGGACACTAAGACACACTGTTCTCCTGAGTTGATAATGTCGTGTGTTTTGATATCACAGATATCTGGTACTCATTTTCAACTTGCTTTCCTCATTTACATTTCGGGGGGGGAGGGGGCGGAGGGCGATTTTACCTGTTCTGAATAACGGAGGTTCAATACTGACGTAAGCATTGCTGTAATAGAGAACTGCCAGAGGACGTGCAACGGACAAAGGTAACGTTTCAGTGCAGAAGTACTTACACTGAATATATGAATCAAAGTGTGCTCGTTACATTGATTATTACACTGATACTTTTGAACAGGAGTATCAACGAGGGTCTATTAAAACTTACTGTGCAATAGAGAAGCTTGACTATACCCTTTTATAGCTATTATATAGCTATAGCTAACAGATAGCTATTATTATATAGCTATACCCTACAGCTTTTAGCTAGGGTATAGGCAGACCGAGCAGAGAGATACAAATATTTTATATATCTCTATATACCATCAAAAATGGTTTCATTTTCTGACACAAAACAAGAGAGATTTGTGGGGAGTACTGCATTGGCATCAATGATACAACGGACACTGCATCCAGCAGTACATTTATTTTGGGGAAACTAATTTTTGCTGCCACTAGATATAAAATCATAGAATCCTAGAATGGTTTTGGTTGGAAGGGACCTCAAAGACCATCTAGTTCCAATCCCCCTGCCATGGGCAGGGACACCTTCCACTAGACCAGGTTGCTCAGAGCCTCATCCAGCCAGGGATGGGGCATCCACAACTTCTCTGGGCACCCTGTGCCAGGGCCTCCCCACCCTCTCCGGGAGGAACTTCTTCCTGATATCCAATCTAAACCTCCCCCTTTTCAATTTTAACCTGTTACCCCTTGTCCTGTCACTACAGGCCCTTGTAAAAAGTCCCTCCCAGCTTCCTTGTAGCCCCTTCAGGTACTGGAAGGTGCTATAAGGTCTCCCCAGAGCCTTCTCCAGGCTGAACACCCCAACTCTCTCAGCCTGTCCCCACAGCAGAGGAACTGTAGCCCTCGGAGCATCTTTGTGGCCTCCTCTGGACTCGCTCCAACTAGTCTATATCCTTCTGATATTGCCGGTTATCATCAAATCTTTGCAAGTAAGAGCGTAATTTCACTTCTCGGCCCAGGGAATCAAGACAAAAGGAAGCTGACATAATTACATTTTGCTTTCCAGGTTTAGTAAAGTTGCTCCCTAATTCTGATTTTAGGGCTTGCCACACATCTTTAGTGAGCTGAAGGAAAACACTGTGGCATCATAACCACATCTTTGGGGAGGTGGGACCTGTGTCTGAAACAGCCTGTTTGGGACTCCGGGAAGCTCTGAAGCAAAAGCTCACTGTCCAACAGCCGAAATGTCGTTACTGACACCTCAAGAACGTGCTCACCTTTCAGGGTTTCTTCAAGCAGCATCTGATGTAAAATCTCTTCATACACGTTCTCTACCTGGATCACGCTAGTGTAATCAGCAAAAATGAACTGCTCGTATTTCTGAAGCTCCTGTGCAGACGCAGAAGAAAGGAACAGATATATAAAAATGTGAGATTCTGAGAGTCCTGCTTCAACACAGCACCTTGGTGATGTCATCTATCAGGTCTTACAATGCTCCTCACTAGCTCTTGAGGTGAATTCTGTGAACTAAATGAACTATGTATGCTCACAATTTATTAGGCACTTAACAGACGGTATTCTTGCGCTACAATGACATTTAAAAGCACACTGCCATCTGCACTATAACAAACACTTCTGAAATAAATAGGTGGTGAGGAAATGCCTCACTCACTGTTTGTCCAAGGTGAGCAAGGGAGATACTGGGTTTGGTTTTGTTTTTCTAATAGGCGTGTAATGTTTTTAGCCCACTGATTTCTATGCAATAGGATGTCTAGACAATAATTGAGGCACCTAGGCACCCGCTTGGTGGTCTATTAGAAGTAAATTAAGTGACCTCTGCCCACTTCTAGAGGAGGTGCCTACGGACAAACATCTGGTCGTCTTCCAGTAGAAGGTCAAGACTTGACGGGGCACTTCAACTGTGCCACACATCTGCTCTTCTAGAGCTGCCTGCTCATTTCTATGCAAAATGCAAATGCATAGATGATTTTCTACAAATGCAAAATGCTTGTAGGAAATCAACCCAAAAGGTCTTGTGGGCACTACCACCACTTCCTCTGTCCTGTATGACAGATGTGAGGTGGGACTCCGCCCTCTCCCTATATATTCAAGGTGATGAAATGCTTGCCCCTGTGCATGGACACCATGCCTTGAAGGCACTGCTGATACTCCACAAAGACACTGTTATTTTGGGCATAGTAAAGGAAGTAGAATGACATACAGAAGAGAGTGCTTTTAAATATGCTTTTGAAAATTTTTTAACAACCCATACTCAGAGACTTGCAAGCATAACTCGGCAAAACATTTGGCTATAAACTTTGTTTTGGAACTGAAACAAGTTGGAGAGGATCAGCAAGAGCAGCACACCATAGTGGAGGGCTTGCAGCCTCCAGGAACTGATGAACATCATGGGAAACAAAAGGGCAGAGAGGCCAGGATGGCTTAGGGCCACACTGATAACATCTCCATGAAACTGGGGGCTGCATTTGCTGAGAGCTAACCTACCAGTATGATTCAGGGCAACAGAGAATGAATGTTTGTTTCCTGACTGTTGATGCAATTATTTCCACTGAAAATCACTGAAAGTCTGTCTGCTTGCTGCTTCTACTGCCCAAGAAGGCATCTGGCTTTGAGGAAGGTCATCAGCAGAGGCTGTGTATGGTCACAGCCATGCCTCAGGGTGCTGCTGAAGAGGAAAGTGCCCTCTCCCGTGGACTGAATTTCAGCCTGCAGCAGGGCTGCTGAACACAAGGATAAGCTCCTAACCTACAAGATAACTGTCAAGAGGGGTGCAGTTTGAGGGGACTTCACAACTCTAGAGAAGAATGAAACAGGGATGGAGAAAGGTCTGCAACTATCTTTGAGAAAGAAAGCTCTGTGTACAGTTTCCCCGATTCCTGAAATCTTCCTTATGCTTCACATCTACCCAGTCCACCAACTGGCAAATCAAAGCATCATTGGGCCAAGCAGGCAGCCAACTGCACAACTCCCCGAGAGAAAACAGCTTTACAGAACTGAGGATTTACTGCCAAGGTGTTAATCCTCTCCTGCCTTTTATTATTATTTTTATTTTTTTTAATCATAGAAACCTACTGGTTTGCATGTTGAAGCCAGTGTCTTTTGCATTGTGGGCAAAGTAATCTGTACCAGTGCTTCTTGAAATATCTTCTTCCGGATAGTGCTGCTGTCATAATCATATTGCTGTCAAAACAGACAAAAAGAGAAACAAGCCCAAACGTGTTTGGGGTTATTAATCATTCATAGGAAGAACTGGTTCTTGTTATCCTGTAATTGGTGACGGGTGAATCCCAAAGGATACCACATCACAGACGCACTCAGGCGTTTGAATTCCCATCCAGTTTAATCCAGCTTTTACAAAATTTCCCTAAAATCTAGTTTTCTGGGATCTCTTCCCCTTCACTTTTTCCTACCTAGGCAAGGAACAGCTCCTTGTGCTCTCTCCAGGTATTTCAGCACTGCCTCTTCAGAGGGTAACGAATTATAAGGGCAAGCTAATTATAAAGCTAATATAAAATTATTTGCCCAGATCCACATCATCATCTCCAGCTAATTTAATTTCAGTTAAAAGGGTTGCATGTGTAAATACTTTTACAGCTGTCTGCCTAGAACTAGATTTTACCCCCTGGCAAATGCACAGCTTTGACAAGTGACACCAAATCAACATTTCCCACTGAATGCTAAGAGATTATCTTCTTTCAAATACTGAAATTAATTCACAGATAATATGTCATTCATTTCTGAAAAGGCAGAACCCAAGGTCTTCCTGTGCAAATATTTACCTTCAGTACTCTCAGCCTGACTTTTTCAATGGTTGTTGCAACCTTCACTGTGTCTGCCTGGCGATTTGGAGAGAACAGCTGCTCAAAAGTATAAACTGCATTTTCCATCAGCTAAAAGTAATAATGAAAAAATCTGTTAAAGACCAGTAACATAAAATTCCTACATACGTAAAGAATTGTAATAAATGTAACTGTTAAACTGTATTTTTGAGAGGTGAAATGGAGAATGAATAACAGGCCTAAAATCAATAAATATTTCAAGTACTTTAAAATATTGTGGAAGGGGAAGAAAAGCCTTGTCCAGTTTAGATTGCAACACTCAGTTTTGGAATTGGAAGCCAAAAAGATTATCTCATGCAAGAGAAAATGAAACCACCAACTTCAATCTTGAGTTTACAGGCAGGTCAATACTAGGAAGTCTGTTAATGCAACTAAGCAAACAGTTCCATCAGCAAACTTACTCAGAGCAGATTCATTTATACTGTCCAGAAAATTTCTGCTGTGTTTCAGTTCTGTGAAGGCTAACATGCACCGGAATGTTGCAGTAAATAAAGAAAATTAAGCCTTGGTATCATAGCTTTCTTGGATAGATTTCATTTCATGTCACCATCCACACTGATGGTGACAAAAAGTAGAACCGATCATCTCTATGCAAAGGCCACAGACGAAACTCATTAACATGACTCCTACAAGATTCTAATGGTCTTAATCATTAATACTGCAGATAATTTTTTTAAGTAATTAAGCAGTAGCTTTCTTATAATACAAAAATTATCAAAAATACAGAGTGCAATAATTTCTCACAGAATTACATTAGGCTGGCATATGCCGTATTTTCACACTGCCAAGAGATTCATTAAAAATATCAACCCCCCTACTCTGAAAAGATATTTCAGAAGAACAGTTTTGCCAGCAGTTACTATATCTACTTAATGAGGTTTTGCCTCTTCAAGCTAGGTGTTTCTATTCAAATTTTACTATATTCTTCCTGGAGATGTACAGGGACATGCACAGGGAGGCTGTCCCTATGGCCAGGTCTTCCTCTGCACCACATGGGACCATCCCACTTGATGTACACAGGCAGCCATATACTGCAGAGGACTTCTTGTAAATGAGGATGTACATACTTGGGATAAGACAAGCTTTTAATTCCTCCTTGGCTAGTAGTGTTTTCATGACTGAAAACACGCAGTGTCAAATGTTGACGGCTGATTTTTATAACTGACTTTGCAGATGATGCAGGATTGGACTACACAGACGGTATTTATAAATGGAGATGGAGAAGATGGAGGTTTAGTCTATTTGTGTGTGCATCAGAAGGCTCTACAGTAAAAGCTCCTGCACTGCAAGACCTTGGATGCCAGTAAAAGACAGGATCAGTGTAGAGTTGAGTCTGAGGCTGTTTAAAAGATGAACTACTCGCTTTTTATTTCAATTTTTATTTGAAGCAAATCATAAATTGGCATAGCTCTGGTGAAGTCACTAAAGCTGCTTTGTTTATGCCAGTTGAGCATCGTGCTCCCAAATTTCCTAAAACTGGCCACTAGAGGATGCCAAGCTCCCAAGCCAGGGGATCCAGCTCCAGCTACCATCCGAGTCAGACTTTAGCCAAATGCTTCTTTCACATTAAGACTATGTGAGCATAGACATGTCTGACCATATTCCTTAATAAAACAGATGCCTATGGACACAAAGGAAAACTACTTACTCTTTTTATGAGAAAAATACCAGCCTTTTAAAGAGCGAGAAGCAATATCAGCATTTTATTTTAAATAATTTATTTATTCTGAATTTTGACTCATGGTCTGTTCAGAAAAACAAAACCATCTGGTTTGTATGGGATATAATTTCTGTCTACTTCTTTGTCCTGACTCATGGTCTTTACTTACTGAAAGACATTTTATGGGCAGCATTTTGGAATGGTCTCCCCTGAAAGACCCAGACATGAAATCAGAATTTTATTTCTGAATAATTATTGGCTGTGGATCACGGCTGTACTTAGAAGAGATGCTGTTAGGAAAACCCTCACCCAGCACTGTGCTAGTTACTTGCTTCCCATATTCAAAACTCCCACTTCACAGAACTGGATCAGCTCCATTTAACAAGATTACCGACTAGATTATTTAGTTTCTCAACTACGGATTAAAATCACAGGATTCAACATAGAGCTACAAGCCAAAACTGCCTTGTGATCTGGCAATCGAAGGAAGTCTACTGGCCAGCTCCTAAGTGATTTCTGGCCAGGCATCCAGAAGAAGAAATAAAAGCAAAGCAAATTTATAGCCTACACCAATACACACTAGAGGGGAAAAAGAGGTGGAGTTCCTTTCTCATCTCAAATGATGCAGTCACTTCAACTATTCCCATGAGACGTGAAGTTGGTTAAAGCATCTACATGCAGCTACATCCTGAGATGTCATCTGTGTCCAAGTAATTGCCAGTTTCTAACATTAATTGCTTTACTTTATATTCATGAGGAAAAAAAAAAAAACACCCTCCCAAGGACCTGATGTTCCATTTTGGTAAAATATATTTAAGAGCTTTCCTGGAAAATGAGTCCTTGAGAATGGAAATCAGGTAGATTTTAGCCATCCCACCTGTTCAAGCACAACCTTCTCAGGGGCTGAGACACTGAGAATTCAAAACACAAAAGTTCAGGGGAAGGGATGATGCATCCAAAATTTTTGCGCCTTGCTGAAGACTCACACCTATGCAACCTCAGAAATACAGATGTCAAACAGCTTCTAGCTGTGATTTTCTTAGCTTTTGCTATCAGTACTTTGACAGAGATATTCTGTGACTCTTGCGCAGTTTTTTGTCAAGATTACTTTGAAGCAGATTAGAAGGTCAAACATAACCTGTTCTCCCAGGAGGAAAAACTGGATCTTACAATACCTCTTGCATGAAGTTCTGTGTCCTCTGAATCACAAAATCAATATGATAGACCTTGAAGCGACTCTTGAGGTCTTGAAGGAGTTCCTGGAGGAGGTTCACTTTCAGATAGCAGGGCTCCATTTTCACAGAGCTGAAGGGTAGGTTCATAAGCTGATCCACGTTCTGCATTCCAATGGAGGAAGAACAGGTTTCGAGAGAATACAACCAGAGGCAAATTTTAAATAGAGAATGTAAAACAAATTCTGGTATCTACAATCTAGTTGCATAAGTACCACAAGACTTTCTAAATGACAAAACCAAGTGCTAACATACCCCACCTGGGAAAGCAAATACTGCTTGTCCTTCTGCTAATGTAAAAAGCTCCAGATGTATTTTTGTCTCACCTCCTTTAGCTTCATGATATCATTTGTCTTCTGGAAGTCCTGGATGATTTCATTAACTTCTTTATCGAAAAGTGAGCGAACTTCAGTGAACCCAGAACTCACTGGACCCATGAGCTCCTCCAATATGGATGTGAGAAATGGCTGGATATTTTCCGTGCAGCATTTCTGGGCAGGCTCAGAAACAGTGGCTGCAGTGTCAGACAATACAGCGGTTGCATTAGGCTGAGAGATACAGTGAAAAAAGTAATCTGATCTACTTTACAATGAATTAAATGCCTCTGTATTTTTCCCTGGAGTCACACCTCCGCAGAGATGATGAGGGTGATGAGAGTTTATAGTTTTATGAGTGACACTGAAACATCTTTTCCCATGCCCCACCTAGCCAAAAGCTAGCAGCTTGGGGGCACTCTGAGAGCAGAGGAAAAGGCAGCTGTCAGTGTTGACACACACTGGGAGGTTTGCACAGAGCACGGCCACAGTGACTCTGTGAGGAGCTACCTGACAGTGGTACTCCCCAGTTCACTGAAAGCACCCTAGTCTGGTATGTGACAATATCAGCAGAACATCCTGAATTGTATCAAAACCACTCCTAAATTATCAGCCATTTATTTTACTTCCTAGCTTAAGCAACATCAACTAATGTTTTGCCTGCTTTTTATACTCATTTCTATATTCACAGCAAAACTGTAATTACTTTACATTAGTTTAAAGCCACCTAAGCAGCCCTTTGGTTCTTTGGTAGCCTATGGATTTGTCACATAACCAGAATTAGTTTTTCTGGTTCATTCCTAGACATCAGGTCAATGCCACTACACTTTTAATTATGTTCGTGTGACCTGTGTCTTCATTACACAAGGGTGTCCAAGGGTGTCCAAGTGATAACGAAAGCAGAATGAGCAACTCTATTCAGGATACTCAAAACCTGTCAGCTCTAGATCCAATTTGAGAAGACCTGGTATTTTCACAGACACAGCAGACACACGTATCAACTCCCATCAATGGCAGAAATCATTTGTTTTCTGAAAATTAGTGTCTCCAAATAGATTTTTCAAAATGCATGTGGACTTCAAAACTATGACATCTGGTAATTTGAGCAACACAATGGGAAACTTTTTAAAAAATTGCTCTGAATCACAGCTGTTCCTCCACTAACCTTTGATTTTTCCAGCTAAGAAGTTCTTGGAGTTCAGAATCTGATCCATGTCCGAGCGAATGGTTCCTTCAAGAGTTTTTGCAAAATCTCTGCATTCTTCTTTCAAGGTACTTAATCCTTCTGACACCTGCTGCTGGACTAAGCCATAAGTTTCTTCTACAATCTAAACCCAAATTAGATTAAGCAGCATAGATGAGAATCAGCACGCACAGACAACTGCTCTGACAAATAACTACTCTGCAAATAATCAGTACTTACACCAAACCAGGCTCGCTTCCTATCATTCCTCTTTCCTTTCATTTTAGGCAGGATCATTGTCTGAAGGTTAGGCAGGAGTTCCTCCATCACAAGGTTGCTCAGGATCTATATGGTCAGATTAACATGACACGGTCACATCCTGTTCTTCACCTGAAAACTGAGCGCTTGCATCACAGAATGATGTGCAAACACAGGCAACCTCAAATATACAATGGCTTAGCTATCCCAGGTTGCCAGGACTGGATTTAAAATATTAGGTATGCCTGAAGGAAGCTCCATGCACTTCATCTGAAGCATTTTTCACTGGAAGTCTTTAAAAGACTGTGCAACGATTGTCAACAAATGAACTAAGATGCCTGTTAAAATTCACTGCATGCTATTACGAAATTGCCATGTGCAAATCAATGGAGCTAAAATGATTGATGTCAACTGAGCAAACGGATCAAAACCATTTGAAAGTTGGTTTGCTGAATGCTGCTTCCCCAAAGTGACGTTGTTGTGGGGGACACACTCTCCCAGAGGAGGTATCATCAAGGAGAAGTTGTTCTAGAGACTCCTCAGACAAAGGATGCTACTAATAGGAAGGAAGGTAATTGGCCAAAAAAAGAGATACATAACTGTACTGATGTGGGCCTCCATCACTTTTTTGGGTGAGCATCAACTTCACGATTTAACAAGAAAAGGAGGGGATCCCAGTAAAAGCAGGATATAGGACAGAAATGGAATCCAGAAATGTGGGCAATCTGTGAATCAAATATTTCAACTCTATCTCATTTTTTTCCAAAATGTGTAACATGATTCAAAAGACTCATTAGCTCCAGCCTAATCCTGAGGCAAAAGGGATAAAATAAATACCTGTTGGAGTTCGTGATAAACTTTTCAAGCAATTATTTTTGTCACTAGAAGACAACTACAGCAGTCTAAGACCAGTAAAACTTTCACACTGTAGAATTCATATAGGCTAAAGTGTCCTCCCAACATCTCCAGATTCTTGAACAAAAAATACATAAAATATATAACCTAAGAAGGTATCCTGTGACAAAGCTGCACCACAGCAGAAAGGCAGGTTGAAGAAAAGTGTCAAAGGGACTTCTGCACATCAAGTGTTCATGATGGAATAATGGAAAACTGAGGAAAAGGTATTATTGCCCCATTTTTTGATTATTTAAGTACATTGTCAGTCTGTCACTGCTGTGTTTTTCTAAATTGACACTCCCTCGAGACCATTTTCACTTTGAAACAGGGTTCAGCGGTTGTAGAAGAGATGCATCACCCTCTCTGATCCCAGCACCTAACCAGCAATTCTGTCTTGCAGATGGTTCCAATTAGAAAGAAAAGACATCAGACTGGGAATACAGATGATACCAATTTGGGGGAGTGGCCAATACGCTGGCAAGCAAGGCTGCTATTCAGAGGGACCTAGATGGGCTGAAGAAATGGGTGGACAAAAACCTCATGAAGTTCAGCAAAAACAACTGCACAGCCCAGCATCTGGGACGGAACAATCCCCTGCACCAGTACAGGCCAGCAACAAAGCCGGAAAGCAGTTTTACACAAAAGGGCTTGGGCATCCTGGGGCACAAGAAATTCAACACTGGTCTGCGGGGTGCCCTCACAGCAAGGGGAGGGAGGAGAACATTCCCCTCTCTCTGTTCAGCACCTGTCAGACTGCATCTGGGGTGGTGTCCAGTTTTGGGCTTCCCAGTACAAGACAGCTCTTGACACACTGGAGTGAGTCCTGCAGAGGCCACCAGGATGGTCAGGGGATGGAGCACATGGCATGTGAGGTAGAGGGAACGGAGCCCTAAGAAGATAAGGCTCAGGGAGACCTTATTGCTGTCTGCAATTACATAACAGAAGATACTGGGCAGATGGAGCCAGACTTTCCTTGGAAATGCACGGGGAAAGGAAGAAGGTGACAGCTACAAGTACCAACAAGGGAAATGGCCATCAGGTGTTAGGAAGTATTTTTCACCATGAGGGCAGCCATGGGAACAAGTCATGCAATCTCCAACCTTGGATATCTTCAGAACCCAACTGCACAAAGCCCCTGAAGTCAGCTCTGGTTTGAGTGGGGGATTAGGCCAGATAACCTCCAAAGATCCCCTTTTACCTACACTATTCTCTGGTTCTGTGGTTCTGTTGGTGGTGTAACCTGGCTTTGTACAGAAGCAGCATCAAAGTCTGGCTTCTTCAATATAGAAATAAAAAAACAGTGCGAAATGGATTCCTGGTTTCACTCACTGGCACCCGTTTCAGAAGTTTTCTTCAGAATCAGCTACACTTCGCACCTCCTCTCCCTGGATTTGAACTACAACTTCTTTCTTGTCCATCCCACTCAGAGGCACTAAATTGGCATTAAATACACAGAGTGACAGGCACACATCTGGTTTTTAGAGTCTAGGCTTTCCTCTCCATTTTTTTTATTTATGGACGCTGTATCTCTGGCCTGTAAAGGCTGCAAGACCTCCCGTCCTCCTGCGCCTTCCTCTTGCTGTTGGCCTGCAAGGCAAACTATACAAGCAGAGAGAGGCAGTTCATCATGGGACCTGCCCTGCTTCCATTTCTTTGTGATCTCAGGTCTCTGAACATGTTTCCTGTGGAGGCATCTATTAGTGCTGGGGATATATGCTAGATTCTTGAATTTCTCTACTTAAAGCATCTCAATTTTGAACTAAATACCTCAGTCCCATATTTGGTTGAGTCATTAGTCATCCTCATGATTCAGAGGAGGGAGATCTTTTATTTCTGGACACGTTCGTTTTCTGTTCATAGATCTTGCCCAGGTATGTTTGTACTGGCCCAGTTACAGATGCACAGCTGCCAATTTATGATGACAGAGGCATTACTTTCCTGCATGTGCTATAACCCTTTCATCAAGGCTTTTATCTGTCCCGACTGTACGGCACATATGAGGCTGTCCACAGCCTCTTGAAAGCTTTGAAGTGCAGTGGATATCCTGCAAATCACAGAGAGACACAGTAACCCTATAAAAAAGCAGACTAAATGCATCTTAAGGTTCTGTATTTGCTCATTTACTCTGGGTAAAGAATTACTAGCTAGCTCAACAGTTTCAGTATGGTCTCGCAAAACATGCAGTCCTCCTTCCTCTCCAGTGGGGCATGAACAGAGCTTTTGCTAAGTGATGTGGTTCTGAACCCAGCTCTCTTCCTTGCTCCAACATCAGCCAGCATGGTCCTCATTCAAGGATCACTGCCCTGATGCACTCGTCCGCTGGCTGAGCCTATACAGAGTGCAGAAACACCGCCCAGTTTCACGTTTTCATTATGCCTGGAGTGCCAGAGCTTTGTGACATTCAACTGACATATTACGGCTGCCCAAGCGGGTTTTAGGCATTCGCCAACAACATGATAGGGAGATGGCAGGGAATTAGACAGCAGAACTAAGTGAGAAAGGGCTCCGACTGCATGCCATGTAGTGTACAACAGAGTACCTCCTGGGCATAAGACAGCCCTTACGGAAACGTAACACTCAATACCCTACTTATTCATCTACCTACAGTATGCAATACCCTATTGTATCATTTAATTAAGATTATGGCACAGCACCACTCTAATTCAGCTATGCCGACTCCAATACCTGTCAAAACCAATGGGCTATTTCAGGTCGCAAACTAATGAGGCACGTAAAAAAAATCTCATGAATAACCCGAACTGGAGCACCACAGACCAAATAATAAACATGACAACGGATCAACACATTCTGAGGAATCCAAGCTCTCTGGAAACATTTTTAGGAATGCTGGATTAGCTTTATAATTCTGTACTGAAAGGTGCATTGTAGGGATCTGGAGTTTTTAATCCCTTATTCCACTACCCTTGATTTACCAGTATCTTATTTCTGCATTCATGTAGTGCTGATCAATGGAATTATTCCAGTATAACACCGGTGTGTTGTAGTGCTCTCACTATGTACAGTTGCTTATAACAAGTGTTGTCAAAGACTTCCTGGGCTAACACTCTATGTCAGCACTTACCTACAGAAATACCATCTACAACTGAATGTATCCTTTGTTAGTAACGAAACATTAAAAAGAAAAACAAAAATAACCAGGAAAAGGAACTTATATGACACAGAATCATAGAATCACAGAGTCATAGAATGGTTTGGGTTGGAAGGGACCTTAAAGATCATCTATTTCCAACCCCCCTGCCATGGGCAGGGACATCTTCCACTAGACCAGGTTGTTCCAAGCCTCATCCAGCCTGGCCTTGAAGACATCCAGGGATGGGGCATCCACAGCATCTCTGGGCAACCTGTCCCAGTGCCTCACCACACTCTCCATAAAGAATTTCTTCCTGATACCCAATCTAAACATCCCCACTTTCAATTTAAACCTGTTACCCCTTGTCCTGTCACTACAGGCCCTTGTAAAAAGTCCCCCCCAGCTTCCTTGTAGCCCCTTCAGGTACTGGAAGGCTGCAGTAAGGTCTCCCCGGAGCCTTCTCTTCTCCAGGCTGAACAAGGCCAATTCTTGCAGCCTTTCATCATGGGAAAAGAATTAATAGGTCTTTAGCCGAGCGCCCGGGTACTTGCTGATGTTACATCCATGTTGCAGTACCCAGGCAGAACTGCATGAGCTAATGCTGTGGGGACTCGGTCATTACAAATGAATGTCAAGGAATATATTTATTGGCATTCTGCAGAGATTTTTACAGCAACAAATTGGAGCTTGCTTGTTCCAAACCATTCACTTAGCTTGGATATCTGCCTAAAACAATGATCATATTTGGTCAAAGCGGGCATGAGAACACACTATGCTTACAGAATGAATTATTACTACGCAGATAATAGCGTAACTAGTCTGGATGTCTTCTGATTACATTTCTCCTGAGGTATATGGGTTATGAGTAAGTAGCTGGCAAGGAATAGGAAAAATAAAACATAAAATGAAACTAGGAGTATATAGTAAGCTACTTATAGCTCGGTAACTTGAGGGACGAGGGGAGAAAAGCTCTCACTCCCTCCACTGGAAGGATGGAAGTCCTTATATTAAAGAATCTGTTGTCAGATGTTAGCAGGAAATGCCAATCCCTGACATGATGGCACTGGAAAGGGCACTTTTTATAGATTCTTCTCCAGTTTCCATATTTTTAGCATTTCCAAGGTAGACTTCAAAAAGAATAGTCTGGTTCCTAAAACAAAACCCTGAATCGCGAACTCTCTGTCAGGCTCTTTTCCATTTTCCCAAAGGGAAGCCAGATTTCATCAAGGAAAACACTCTGCAGCTGGTACTAAATATTTTAAAGTAAATATTTGCTTCCGAGTGTGCAGGGCTTTGGAAAAAAAATTATACATCAGAGCTCCAATAACATCTTAGTTGCAGTAAAACACATCTGGAGTGATGCCAGAGGGACCAGTGAAGTTACTTCAGCTACAATCAGTGCTCCAAAGCTGCTCACTCGGGTGCCCAAATATGGACCCAAACCCCGAGCTTAGCATCTCACTTCTGATGAACTCAAGGGCAGAGATTTTTGGTGTTTAAGTGTGACTGTTACTATGCAAGACTCTGTTTCAGAAGTCTGGCAAAAGAAGTAGGTCGTCTAGCGTAACAGCTCAGGACTAAAAGCTGAATTCCCAAAGAACAGGGAAAAGCAAAATTACAAGATTGTCCAAAGTTTATGTTCAGCTGCTGTTCTGTTCTACGGTGGCGTCTGGAGGCATTAGTGGACAAGCAATGGGAAACTGTCGTGTTCAGTAACAAAGTAAGAGCAACACAAGAAAACATCTCTCTTACCTGCCTTGGATAGGTAGAAATAGCCATCGTGAAAAGGTAGGAAAACAGAGCCCAGCCCAGCACAGCTGACAGCAAGAATCTGCTGGCCCCAAACCGTGTGTTCTGCATTTGGTGTGCGTTGCTTCCGGTGTCGCCGATTTACCGAAACCATGCACAGCACAAATGTGGTAGCAAGAGGTTTGGAAGTGCCTTGCTTTGGGCACAGCCTTTATTCACCAACTGACCCCATAGCATAAAATCAAAGATGTATCAGCCTCCTGTGGAAATGTGGCCATGCCTACATTCCGGCACAACACAACTCTAGTTCGCAGCACACCTTCTTTCATGTTTTAGTAAAAAACTCACAGTGGGATTTATTAAAGAAGAAATGTCACGTATCAGAGATATTTTGAATACATAGCTTGGGTATTTCTACCTATTAGATTTTCTTTTTAAAAATACCCTTATTTTCCCAGGAGGCTTTACAACCCCCACTCTCCTTAGCGCTGCCATATCCAAAGCCAACAAAAAGCAGGAAGATACACTTTTACCTCTTTTTCATTGCCAGTTATCATTTTCCCCATCCCATAGTGGCCTTTCTCCTGCCGAAAGAACTGAATGGCTTCTAAGAATGCCTCGACTTCATACGTGGTCTGCTTGAGAAAATCTAAAGAAAACAAAAAGTAACACAAAGCATTTACCTATAAATCATCTTTAAAAAAATAATCATCCCTTTTTGATCCATCTTCCTGTTCCATGTGCACCTAGCAGTAATATTTTAAAATCATTTACTACACCTGAATGCCTGAAGACCTTGGGCTTTCATTAAGATTTAGGAGTGCCGTGCTGAACTATCACCTTGCAGGTGTGAACTACCACAAGCCATCCCATCTAAGCCGAGGAGTTAAAGCAGCACCAAGTGTTAACATGAACCACGTGATAAGGTAAGAGTGCAATGGCAGCAAGCCCCGACAGACTTTGACGAGGCACTCATTAACATAGGGAAGCTCCTCCCTTGCCTTTACACCTATGAGCAACGCAAGATGGTACACGGGAAGACTCAGGCAGCACGTACCAGGGCCAAGAGTTAGGAGCTTCTGCTTCTTAAAGATAAGAATTAAGAATTCCAGATAATGATAGTCAGCTGATTGCGGCATGTTGTATGCCCTTGATAAATCGCTAAACCCTGAGTTAATGCTCCCCAGTAATCTTTTATTGTCTTTATGAAGGAATTGATGAGCAACATGATTTTTCACGGTCGTACAATAAAACAGACCTGGACAAAGTAAGCACCATGCTCATACCACAGAAACTTCTAAAAAAATTGTGCTGCTTTTCCTAAGTATTTCAGGAATGTTTAACCACAGCTCCGGAGTATCTGGTTATCGTCCACGGCTACTGCTGGTAGATGGTAGCTCTTCCCAAGAACAAAGAGGTAGCCTGGTGACGCTCTGTTGTACAAAGGAGACCACAGCACAGAAAAACCCGAGAAGTGGCTGAGCTAGTTTGCTCTCACAAACTCTGTGTAACCAGTTGTGCAGCAGAAATTACATCTCAAGCAATTTGTTCTTTCCTTTTCAAAATAGCTTTCAAAATAGCTGCAGCCAACAGTCTTCTTCACATAAGAGCACACAAAAACGCAGCTAATGAACACAGCAGCACTACTTTGTCATGATTTGGGGAAAAACAGTCTCTCTGCCTCAAAATGTGGAAGAATTCCCTGGAGCAATTAGGCTGCTTGACAAACCCAAGTAAGAATTTTGGGCTGAAAAAACGCCACTGAAACACTTCAGGAATTTAAGTGCAGTGTCTTTGCTACGAAACAGAGCTTCAGGATTATTGTGGGGATTATTATCTTAGGGGAAAAACAAAGCCATAATGGTTCATTGTCCCCTCCTCAAGGTTATCTATTTGCAGCCTTGATCAGCTGAAGTTCTGTTGTGCACACGTTAGGAAGAAAGGGGGGAAGAAGAATGGTAATTCTCTCAAAGGCAAGTATGCTGCTTTAAATATACTGGTATGTATTAATGATTGTTATGTGAAGCATCAGAGAACAAATTCTCAAGCCTTGTCTGTCAAGCAAGACACTTCTTTCAGCTTGTTCATAAAACTTCTAAAGAGAGAAGCTTTACAGGAGGCTTGCATGCATGCCCAGGGCAACACAGGGCTTATACAAATTATGGGAAACACGAAGGATTAACACTGCAGTAATGCCTGAAATGTCTCCTCCGTGTGCTTTACACAGAAAGGAAAGCTACAGAAACCTACAATTAATGTCATCAAAGCTTCACCCTCACTACATCCTGAAAACAGCACTGTATAGATTTTATCTGGGTGGTGGGCAATGAGGTTTCAGATCTGCTAAGACCCCAAATGTCAGAATTTGCCCTTGCAGAGTTTCCCCTGGGTGTAAAAATTACTTCAGGAAGGAATGTGATACATACTGAGGTGCAGGAAACACTCTCAGTGCCACTCAATAGATACCATCCCTGTTTTGCAGATATTTGGAGATCCAGAAAGAGCACACGATTTCTTCAAGCTCATACGATCATCACGCACGAGAAAAGCAGCCGGGTAAAACCCCAACCATTCCTCCACTGCTATCTCCATGATTTATAGCATTTTTAATAGCAAGGCACAACAGGATGCTAAAACATCAGCGAAGAGTCAGGCTGTTCACTGCTGAGAGCATAATGTCCTCTGATGGCAGCTCTAAGGAAAGGATAGAGAATTCCACCTGAAACGCTGGTGGAGCGTTCCATCTGAAAGCTTTTGCGTTCCCAAAATCAAACTCTGAATATTTTGCCGAGAAGGCGGCCGGGCTTGGCTGGAGGAAGGGAGAACTGGAGTCTCCGCAGCCCTCCAATCGTGACTCACATGTTTTCCTCCTTCACAGCTGTGCTCCCTCCTAGCCAAAAGGGACAACAGACCATCCAAAGGGCTGGACCTTGGACCTGCTAGGATGATGATGCGCCAGTGCTGACAAGAGTCTGCCCTCTAAGATCCTCAGGTTTTAAACTCCATGGTCAAGGGAGTATTTTGTCTCTGTTCTGACTGTCCCAAACCCCATAGAGAAGCGGGAAGAAGAAAATCCAAGAGCGATTCATTTGAATAGTTCACGGGAAAAACATCAAGCTGTAAGTACCATAAAATCCCGATCACACATTCTTTCCTATATCAGTAAACACAGGAGAAAAACACAATTATGGCAGTCTTACTACAAAGACCATCTCAAAGCAGAAAGGCAGCTTTATCCTTCAAGGCTATTGCATTGCTTAATTTAGGCAATTTCATTCTCACTTTCCATAGGAGGAAAAGATTGCATCAGCGATAAGGCACTGAACAACTAGATCCATCCAGCAGCGAGCTGTGCAGAAGCTGTCGGCGAGGCACACAAGACAGAGACACATTCATGGGATACAGCTCAAGAAAAGGGAATTGTACCCAAGCTGAAAGAAGCTCTGGTGCGCATCCTTCAAGATTTCGGCAGGGAAGAGCCAGGCCTTCAGTAAATCAGTTCTAGCAGTTTATGAAAAGGGGTGAGGACTGTGGCTGGCTTGGCAGCCAGCTCTGTTATACCACGGGAAAGCAAGGAAAACAATGAATAAGCTGTTGGGGTAGCCCCGCTTGCGTGCAAGAGAGAGGATGGTGCGTGGGAGGTGGAAGCAGACGCTGCAGCTGCAAACAGGGCAGGTGGTAAACCCCAGTGGTGCCAGGAACGATTGTTCAGCAGCAGAAAGGATGACGTGTGCTTCACTCTCCTGAACGCCCTCGCAGGGGCTTCCCCTTCTACAAATCTGGCTGGCACCTATCATGAGCGATGCCTCTGTCCCCGCTGTGCGTGGTGGCTGTAGGTCATGCTTACCCAACACCCGTACAAAGCCAGGAGGTTTACTGAATGGCCTCCTGGAAAAGGACGGTGAGGCTTTTCAGGTACCCAGACTGCTGCTACGTGCTTAACTCAGGCCAGTCTGCACTTGGAAAATTACCCAAGCAGCCTCTCCAGCTGCTAATGAATATAACAGCTTACTTGTGGAGAGCGAAACAAAATTATCTTTCTTCTGTTTTATTTTAAAGTAAGAAAACCCACCTAGAGACTCAGTCTTTACATATCCAAGTGTGGAGCCTAATTTTGATAACAGATAAAATAACACTAACCACAGATTCCTTTTATAAACAGAACAGAGTAACTGCTGTACATACAAATAACTCTTTTTAAAAGACAGGAGGACATCTGGAAGCACCATGACTTTACCAATCTCCCCAGACTTGCACATCTCTCACAGGCACAGCTGACTTTGTGTAGTATCACAGAAAGCTGTCCGTAGGAATGAGCTTCCTCGCAGCGTATAAACAGCTTAAACCCCTCTTAAAAAAAATCCCAAACTCATCAAAATGATACACAGAGGACGAGGCTGCTCGACAGCAGCGGAAATTAATTGCCCTGGTGAATTCAGTCTTGTCCGTAGCCATAGATCAAGCTGCCTTACAGTCAAAACACTGGTGCAAACACTCCTGTAAAGAGGCCTTGTTACCAGAGAGGATGAGTGCCACAGATCTCACAGCCTCTAGCTAAAGCTGTGGATTTTCAGTGAATCCAGATAATGTGAAATCTGTATTTGAACATTCCAGTTAAAAACTCCTATCTGTGTGTACTGCAGACTGCTGCACTGGGTCTCTTCCTGTGCTCTGTAGCAGAAAGCTCAAAGCCAGCTGATGTTTAATTGCTTAGATGACGATTTTTATTAATTACAATCCCAGGAAGATGTCTCTCTACCATTACATACCCTAACCTGCCATGCTAGCTGTTAAAAAGGGAGTATTTCAATATCCAGTTTAAACTGCGTGTCCCTCTGAATAATAACTGTAATTATTGAAGCTTTTCAGACTCATTCTTGCAGCACGAAAGAGGAAGCTAAAATGGAATGCCAAGAGAAGCCTGAGGACGGGTGGCGTATCGTTTGCCCCCTTAGCAAATGCAAAGGCGACAAGTCAAGTCCTCGTATGAGACTTGTGCAACCCCGTGGAAAAGTCTCTGCTGGGGACGAGCGGGGAAACGTTTCTCCAGCTCCTGGTGGGACTTCAGGCAGATGCGATAACCAGACTGCGAGAATGTTCCACCTCCCAGAACTGATGGGGTGGTTTGCTCTACTGAGACACCAGCGGTTCACAGCTCCCTTCTGCGTCTTGGCTAATCCTGCAAACTGAGACTCGCTGATTTTTGGATGCAGCAGCAGCATTACCGTCTCAAACTGTTTGGAGAGCCAAGGACCTGCAGTCAGGATGTTTTACGATGTGTAAAACCGGAGTATGTCATTCTTCAAAACATACTCGGTGCCCCTATAGCAATCCAGTAAATGTTCTTTTCCCATATGGGCTTTTATTACACTAAATTTATTACTTTTATTGTTAATAAAAGTAAAGGGGTATAGTCACTGCAGTCAAAGTTCTTTACCAAAGCTAGCTAAACCACTGAGAGTAATCTAAGCTTTTTGGCTGACATTTCACAAAGGCTGAGGTCCAAAGACGTAGATGAACAAGTGTGAAAACAGAATCCAGAAGCCTGAGCTCACAGCGCACGGGTTTTAATTAAAGAAGTGCTGATTCTGACATAACGCCCATCATCTGACTACCAAAACTCAGAAGTTATCCGCCCCAGCTTCATCTGTTTCCTGCAGCACTAACATCTACGTGTACACTCTAAAGCTGGAGAGCTGCGTACGGTTTGGTGACAGATTCTGCATTCAGTGAATATTATTTTCCACAGAGTCCCTGAATTATTCCTGCGGGTAACTATGATTGATATCAAAGCAGTGTGACATCCAGCGACGGCAGGATTTGTAAGAGAGAATCATGTAGGTAGGACACGTAGGTAGGAAGGCAGCCTTGCCTGGATCTTGCCTACCACGCTCAGTAACTGCAGCTTTGGTCGAATGTCTCTTCCCAACACAGGTCACTAACAACCTGATAAACTTTTAATTTCCACCTACAAGACAGCAGGGCCCATGAAGACCTCCTCAGACCTTCAAAAAGCACCGGCTGACTTTGGTTAAGGAGGGGGGAAGGCAGGAGGACAGTCACTGGAAGGAAACAAAAATGAAAGATGAGTTGAGTTTGGTGCCTCTCCCTGACAGGGAGAATGACTGGCACTTACTATAATACTTGCAATATGATAAATTAGTAGAAACTGTGTTTAATTTTATATGACCTCACAATAGCATTTCCTTGCTTCTTCATCTATTTGGTGGAAAGCTGACTTACATGAAGGCAGTGCCAAAACATTTGTTTTGTAGCTCTTGATGATCACCTTATATAGTGTTTTTCTGGGACAACAAAAATTTCTGCATGGGCATCAGTGAAATGCCTTCCTTCTTGCGATGCTACAAACAGGTAGTGGGATGTGGATAGAGCGGGAAAATATTTGAGATTTTAGGTGTCTTAATTTTGGTTTTAGCATCTCAAAAGATCGTGCTTCCACCCTTTACTATTTCCACGGGACACTACTACCCTCGACGGAATAGATTTCGTGGTAAGAAATGCAAATTACATTTTTCCCACTTTTCTTACCCTTCCAAGTGATCCCCCTCTCACCTTGGCACCTGTTTTTTTCAAGTATATTTAGATTGTTGTTTTTCCCCCTCTTGCCATTACTAATTGATTTTTTTTTTTAATTTCGTTCTTTTAAAACAAAAGCTGTTAAAAAAGAAAATACACAGCCCCAAACCAGAGGGACGTTGCTGAAAGAAAAGGCTGCTGCAAGAACTGTGGTGTCTTAGCCATCTCAATACACAGGGCAGTTCCTTCTCTTGTACTGGTACTCCAAAGAAAGATACTGCACGCTGCCAGCCACCAAAGGACTCAGGACAGTGGCAGCTGGAGAACATCGGGGAATAAGAGATGTTCCTGCAGTTAGGGAACCATTCTGCCAACCTCCCAACACCACAGTGAGGGGATGCCTACTAGATAAAAACAACTGAGCCTGATGAAGAATGATTTCCCTTTCTAAGAGCGGTCTCGGTAGCACAGGTTCCCTGCAATAGCGTTTTTCTAGCATTTCTGGTAATACCTGCCTGGGATTTACTTGCAGTGCGTAGGGACTGGGGTGATTACTCTCTGTTGCTCATATAGTTTCTGTTCCATGATGAGCAAGTTTCTGCTGTGAAGTGTATGAGTAATACCATCACACAGAGGATTGCAGACTGGACACAGAATGGCTAAAAGAGAGCAAGATCATGAAGTTATCAGATGGCAAAAAGTGATCACCCGAGTTTCCGGCATAATTTAAGAGCTGTTGCTTGTAAGATACTACAGAAAGTTGGTAAGAAGGGCCGTGGTCATCAACTCCAGAAGATAAGGTTCTGGAAATTTCTGTCTCCAAAAAACCAAGCAAGTGGTCCCAATATAAAAAATGAAAGTGAATCCATCTGCTTGAACCTGAGGAGATGAGGAGAGTTTGGGAACTGGACCTCAGGAAAAGATAGCTTGCCCAAGGCTTGTAAGGCAGCTACAGCACCTCTGGAAATGACCCTCTGAATAAAAGGACACACCATTACTTTTACAAAATGGAGTCCTGTCATATTATTATTCAAATCAAGAATGAAGTGAAGTATAATGTCCTGGGTCTGAGGAGCATCAACCTCACAGCTCTGATGTTTCACTGAGAGCAATGTACCATCCTGTTATTCACAGACTATGCGGTATGAAGCTGCTAACCACTAACAGAAGACAGATGAGGTCATTTCCAAACAGGATACAACCATGCAATAATACACTGTATTTATAGCAAACAGAGTTTTACAGCGCAAGTTCCCTCCGAGACCACCAAGGCAATTTGCAGCGGGTTTAACCATTTGCTCTGCAGCACACACTGCCTGTATTAAAGCTGTTCAGAGCGTCATGACACGGATTACAAGAAACCTCCCTCTGCTGGGACCAGCAGCTTTATGTTTCGTGGTCTGAAACATGAACACACTATGCAGACACACACGAAGACTCACAATACCATTTATCTCCGACAGTTTCCAAAGGCTTTCCAGACCAGCTACCATATTCCTGGTGCAGGTGAGAATTTTTCTGCTGCTGGACTTTGAAGCTGAAGGCCTGACCACAACCTTACACCTGCCCAAATCAGTATCTTCATGGTCCCTAAAATAGGCTTGGGTGGTGGGCACGAGGCAGTGGCTTTTCTGCATCACCCCACGCTTGGTAATATATATGAAAAGGAGCATCATCCCAAGCCGTGGAGGTGAGTGAGGAAGACTGTAATTGCAATTAGGATTCTAGCACATTAATCATCTTGGTATTTCAGAATGAATGTAACTCTTACAGACTGAAAATCCTAACTACAGTATGGGCAAGCAGGCTTACTGGAAAAAACAAAAAACCTACACTAATGAAGAGGCTGTCGAGCAAAAACAACCCCGGAAGAGGAAAAGTAGTCTTATTTTAAGCAAAATATTTTAAATTATATGAAATATTTTGGAATGGTGTCCAAAATAATTTCATGAGTTTTGTACCGCCCCACAAGCCTCATCAAAGATTATTTACAGCAAAATGGTTTTGAATGCTACGACAACATTAATATTTCTATTCAAGTTTACACATCAGTTTTGAAAAGTCCATTTGGACCTCACATACCGGTCTGGTCAAAGACCAGCATGGTCTCAGCCACCCATGTGGACCACAGGGGATCTGATCTTACGAGCCATGAAGTGATTGAATTGATCAAAGCGCGGCAGCTGCAGCGAGAGGAGCCAAGGCACAAGTCCCAGGTTTGGGTCAGGTAGGCGAAGGGCTGAATACTGTCTCCTTTCATACCTGTCGCACCCCAAATTATCACGCCAACCTTCAGAAAGGTCTTGCTTTCATCCTAGTGCAGAAGGACATTCTTCTTCAACGTCCTTCTGCACAGCAACTGAAAAAGGCAACAAGAAAATCCTTCTCTTCAGCTTCCTTCTCTGGAAAGAAAAGCCACCGTGTTTGCAACATGAAGGCTCAGAGATCTTTCCGAAGTCCTGTCTGGACTTGTGACAGCTGCTTTGCACTGTGTATGGAGCTGTACAGCCTTCAGCTTAAGTACTGAATGTCATCTTCGCCACCTTTACCAACGTTTCAGTAATCATTCTGAATTACAGTCCGAGCTGGTAAGCTCTACGTGCACTATATACGTGTGACATAGGAAAGCTAGAAATAATTATGAGAAAAACACCTGCCAGCTAAGTTGAAACCTAGAGTTTCAAAAACTTCGAGCTGAAAAAGGAAATGTGGACACAGCTGATGGCAACCCTAAAAACCAGAGATGGAGAGAAAAAACCTGAAGCTGTCCTAGTTGTCCTGATGTAGCCAAGCTGTGACAGAATGCCCTGCATGAGCTTAAAATCACATTTTGTATTTCTTGCTTGCCTAATACATTGCTTTATTGTCCTTATCTCCCTAATATTTTTTTATGTTATTTATGGTGAAAATGGAGATGACAGGATATGGTTTTGAAAGACCCTTAGCTTCCTGTGTCGTGAGGGTGATTATCAAGACAAGGATGTGAAATCAAACCAGATGAAAGCAAATAAAATTATGAAGTGAAACTCTGCATCTCCCAGAATTAGCTGGTTGTATTCTCCTTCTCATCATGCTGACTTCCCTCTATCCCAGCGCCAAGCAGATGGGCCTCTTCACTTTAAGAGCAAATACTAAGGGAAGCACAAGAGCTGGTAACCTCAGACAGGAAACAAGAAGACCTCCTAAAATAACAAAAAATTAAATAAGCATTCAGAAGAAAGTTCAGTCTGATTTGCAGGACATATAAAGGATTAAAAACTGGAGAATGGGAAATATTAGAGCACTGTGAATATTTTGGGCATTTCCCTCATTATTGCCACTCTGGGACTGACAGTGCTTCCCCACTGGGGGTTACATGGGCATTTCAGCAGTAAATTTCCCCCAAAATTTGAGGTGTGCAGTTCTCACCATTTCATCAAGAAAATGGGGATGGGAGGGAACCAGAGTAAGTCCAACCTGTGGATGGAAGCGGAGGGATCATGGAGATAAAGGCAAACCAATGAATTGCATGCTACAGCCCACATCTAAACTGGGAGTAGCTGTTTAGGAGATTGGAGGAAAAAATGAAACTGTTTCCTTCGACATTCCAACTCAAGCACAGCTTCTTGAGAAACCTGGTAAGTTTGTAAAACTGAGTATTACATAAAATTCTACACTGATGAAGGTCTGACCTCCACAGATGCTTGAGAAGCACAGGCTCCCCGGAAGTACCAGTGAACAGTCAGCAGCTTCTTCCTATCAACCTAAGAAAAACCCAATTGAGGCAAAACGTAGGGAGGGAAAGTTAAAAAATAATATTATGGGCAGAAAATTCTTCTTGCTGCCCTTTTTGTCAGGAAGTTGACACAAAAGTGGTATTAGCATACATACTTTTTATCACGTGCTGTTATCCTCCTGAATTAATTATGAATCATGAAAAGAAACAAACAAAAAGTAATACATTTTATATAACGATACAATGTAGGATCTTTAGACATAAAAAATTCTAATGCAGTCAACAATAGTGATTATTTACTAAAGCAAACAGGGCCACGTTTAGTTCACTGTAAAAGCGTCCCAGCTAGGATCAGATCAGAAAGCGAGAGCTCTCCAGTAACCCCTGAAACTGCATTTTTTACAACAGCTTTTACCTTGACACATCTGTATTTGGAAACATTTATTTTTCAGTTTTACTAAAACAGTGAAGGCTACAAAATGGCCCTGGGAAAACACAGGAATGTCCTATGGCATAAGGAAGAGACTAGCAAAGCAAACATTGAAAATCCAATCGTGTCACCCTGTACCCAGAGAACTGCACGTTCTTTTCTGTATGTGCAATTACCTTTACCAAGAGCCATTGCTAGGTCGGAGTACTCTACATCACCATACTTTACTATTGATTTCTCCCTATCTGTTGGCTGCTTCTGCAAAGAACATTTTTGGCTGACCCATATTATGTATCTAGAGAGCTCCGCTCAACGTTACCTTTCTACATGCACATTTATGTCATTTAACTAATTTAACTCAACCTTTCATTTACCACATTCATTGATCAAAGCCAAGAAGCTTTGAAATCAGCAAGTATGCCCGTTATAATGTTTTATATCCTATGCTTAGGTAATAAATTCAATGAGAAATGAATCGTGACATTTCAGAGCTGCACACAGTGTTCTTGAATGCAGCCCACTGACGTCCGTTATTACAAAGCTGTTGGTAAAGAATGGAGAGTTTGGAGGGAAGGAAGCTTGTTGATGGAGCTTTTGAGATAATGGGCAAGATTAGATACTCTGTATTGAGTATGAAAAATATAGTCGTCTTTTTGTTTCAAGGGAGCAGTTACACAGTTGTTCATTTTCACAAGAGAAGGGTCACACACTTGATGGTGAAAAGCAATTCTGAAATATATTTGACCCGAACTCAAATAGAAAAGGGACTCAAATTCAAGTCTGGCTTATATTAGGGTTGCCAAGCCTGGTAGCCCAATAGCTGCAGGTCTCATTACATCCTTCCACACTTGCCCCCACTGGCAGCAGGTCCAGACCTCCAGTAACCCTCAGACCCTCATGACTCTGCGGTAGCTGGCTCAGACCTACAGTTCCTCCAGTGCTGGTCCCAGTCCTACGGTGACTCTGGTCACTGGCTCCCACACCTCCTCTCCTACTAGCCAGCGTGATGTTTGCTAGTGAGTGAAGCCTGTGTACACGGAGGGCTGGTGGAAGCCTGTCAGGAAAGCACTGTGGTCCCACCAGACGATGGTCCTGCACCTATAGGCCCCCATGCTCTGTGGTCCCTTCTCCCCTTGCTGGCACTGGGACCTCTCCCACACCTCTCCGGCTACTGGCACCTCAAACCTGCAGAGTGCCTGTGACCCCATGGCTCCTTCCCCACTTGCTGGCACTTCGGACCCCAGTACGCACACTGGAGAGCACCCTCACCCTGGAAAACAGCAGCAGAGTTTAATAAGAAGACAGGACAGACCCTGATGATGAAGTGTGGGACAAGCATACTGACCAGCCTCCTGTTTACACCCAACTGACCCCATGTATCCCCTTTTCCCTTCTGTTATCCCACACTTGTTCCTCTCCAATTCACTTCGATCCTTCCCTTTACTCACCTTTGGTCCTTCCCCCAAATATCCCAAAATAAGTATCACATATTCCAACAGCCTCCTGGAAAATACACTTTACACAATCTCCAAATGCTCCTCCCCTCCGTCCCACAATGAGTCCCATACCCACTTAGGCAACGACAGCCCTGCAGACCGCGAGGTGTTCAGGGAGAGCTGCTGGGGGACCCCCTGGGTGGGTTTCACAGTGGGACGGTGGGCTGAGCCCCCTCCTCTGAGCACTCGGGCAGCTGGGTCAGGGCCCCTGCTGTGCCCATCAGTATGTCAGGCCTCCTCTGCTGTTCACTGGGCACTTATGTTTTCATTAATTAGTCCTTAATCATACAACCTTAGAGTTTAAAACCCAAAAAAGCATTTGATCTCCTCCCTAAATCCTGAGGCACCACAAAAGCCGCCTTGTAAAGAGCTTGTAAAGAATGGGAGCTGCCCAGATGAGTCACTGATCCCGAATGATTCCTGCAGGCAGATTAATCAGTCAGTCAACCTCCAGAGTAAGGGTAATTCAGAGAATCATGGCCTACGCGTCCGCCTGGGCTAGAATATTTCTGAAACCACGACAAGTCAGGTCTGGATTGGCTTAGGCTCGTTTTAAAGTTTTTAAATACGCTTTATTGGAACTATACTCCAGAAGGGTGCAAAAGTTCTACAGATTCCATCGATAATGAAGGAAATCATTGTCCCCTCAAACTGCAAACCCTTATCATGTAGTACAAAGGCCAAACACAACAGGAAAATTTGGGGGGTGGGGGGAGAACCCACAATCCGTACAGCTGAATCATATTTGCAAGCAGCGATTGCTAAATCCAAACGCTTTTGTAATTATTCTCCTGACCATGAGGTTTGACCAGAAAACCCAGAAACACAGGCTGGATTGGTTATTTGTAACAGAGGGACTTTAAAGAGAGGAAATCGCTGGATGCCAGGGCGGCTCCCATCCCAAGACCACACGCTGATTCCCTCCAGTCTTCTGTTCACCAAGAGACAGTATTAAATTCTGCTTCTTCCTGGGAGAAAACAGACTTTAACCTAAAACTCCTTCAAGTTTTTAGGCTCAAGTCCAGTGCAATACATTCCTTTCCAGAAGTGGTAGATTATAGAAAAGATAGAAAGGCAAATTCTGATCAGACATTACAACTGCCTTTCTCCTGCCTTTGCCAAATCTGCCCCGGCAAAAGTTAACTCAGTCGAACTCAAAGGATTTTTCACATTTCTTTTCTCTTCCATTTTTTAAAATACACAGACAATTTCAATATCATGAGCCTTATTACCCGTAGCATTGCTGCACATGCCTGTAACTTTGTCAGATTGTTCAGACACCTGTTTTTTGTAGGCAGAATTGTTTGCAAATAAGGCTTTAAAAAGTATTAATAAAAGAGCATCTTTCAGTCACGTGAGAACAAACGGAAATCAATATGAGGTCCTTGGAACAAAAGAAACCCTGAGGAAATTCACACCGTGGGCCGAGTGAGCGGGGTGCCTGTCAGCCATCATTTTTCTGTTTGAGGCATCCAGGTTTCTAGGAAGTAGTATAACTCCAAGGAACTCAGAAAATATGGACTCCCATTTCCCTAGCTGTAAAAGCCTGTTCATTTTTACCTGTTTATCAGTAGGTCTCAAGCCCGACTGTCTTTATCTCCCATTCAGTCTGTTGAGAGGAAAAATGTGACAGAAAGGATGAGCCCTGATGAAGGCACTCGGGTGTCACTAAGCATCTTCTGTCAGATAAAAACTTGACCTCAGAAAAAGCTGAGAGGGATAAATCCTGGAACAGATGTGTAAATGAGCAATAGCTGAGCCATATGAAATATAATAGAACGCAGACTTGCAGGCACTGGAGATGGAAAAGACCTATTAGGTCATCTCGTCCCAACTTCTGCCAATTCAGAATTAGCCCCTAGAGTGATCTGCTGAACTTGAAGAAAAAAAAAGCTGCCAAAAGCTTTGTCAAGCCTGTTACACTTGCTCCAGAAGAGAGAAATTAAAAACTCCAAGCCTAATGAACAGGCTTCAAGTCATGGAGGAGTGACAGTGCCAGGAAAACTTGATTGTATCCACATCTCCTTAACAAAGCCCGGTGAGGAGCAAAGGGGTGGCTTTCCCAAGCCCAGAGCACTTCCATGCTGCTTGACCGCTGCAGCTAAAACCAGGATAATGGGAACCAAAAATCATAGGGGCAGGCCTTGCCCTCAGGCACACTATGGGAATTCAGGTTCCTCAGGCAGCTATATAGGGAATACTTATTGAGACTCAAGCTGTTTGGAAGTGCCAAGTGAAGGCATGTTCCTCCTAGATTGATGCCTCCAACCTATGCTAATCTAGCCATGAGATACTTTTTATAGTCCCTGTGAATGGGTATTTGCTTACCAGGGTGTTTTAGCCTTCAGCCTCCCCACACCTACACAGATTTGCATCAGAGCTGCTTCCTCCGGTTTGTACGAGGCTGTCAGAGCTAGAAGGGCACACCGCCTCTCACCACCTTCAGCATAGCTTGGAAACGAGCTGGAAAGCGTGACCAGCGAGTGTCACGGGAGTGCACACCACCTGGCTAGTCCTGTGTGTCCTGTGAAGAAGAGTCCTGCCACCAACCACTAATGAGCACCCAACAAGTAACTGTGCAGTAATGTGTGTTCTCATCATGGGAACGGAGTCCTGAAGGAGACCAGGAGTGCCTTTGGCAGTGCAGACAAGGGAAACAAGATGGTAGTTGAGAAGGATCTGGGGAGGACAGTGTGAGTCAGCTGCCTAAGGGCAATGGGGCAAAGCTGATGGCCAGGAGACAAAAGGGAGAGCTGAAAAAGCCACAATGGGAGACACTTCTGTGAGTAAACGGGACTGTTCACACACTGCACTCTCAATTCATTTATCTACAAGCATGGGCTTCAGGCCCAAGTAGCTGAGATTGCTGGAGAAGTTCCTGAGTGTTCCCATCTCCCACCAAGGGCAGCAGCAGGAGCAGATGGGACCCAAAAGCAACACTAAAGGCGTGGAAGAGCCTGGACACCAGTGGGGGAACCAGGTCAGCTTGATGGAAGATGAGAAAAGTCATCCAAAAAACCGGAAAGTATTTCTTTTTCTGAAGGATCCAACTCATAAACGCTCGCCCAATTTCATGGGAACAAGGTTGTTTTTATATCTTAGCAAGTCACAAGCTGTTGTTTTTAAACAAGTTTTCTAGTCTAACATACTCAGAAAGTGAGATTTAAAATCCACTCTTGTGCAAACAATCATTACTGTGTCCTACACACCACTCATGTCCCTCCTACAAAACGTAACCATGGCTGGGGCTTGAGCTGCTGTCTCACCACCCACGGAAAACATCGGATGTGTGACCATTGGTGATACATGTATGGCATTACAGAAATGTACTTGGACTGCGTTCCCTCCACGTGGTACAAACCTGGTCTACTATACCTATGATGAACCTGTCCAGCTTGCAAACACAGGTGAGAGTCTGCCATGCCATATTTAGTAAAAATCTCCTGATTTTGTATTATGATACTGGATTTAAATGAGGTGACAGACAAGAGAACGCCACTTTCAAAGCAATTCCCATGCCTCCTATCCAAACTTACTACACTGCAGCTCTGGTCCCACCTAACTTCGCCCCTAGCAAAGCAAGAAGGGGTATGCACTCCCCTAACACATTCCTCAAGGCACTGAAAGCTGAGCATCCTTCATAAGTAACGTGCATTTTTCTACAGCTTTTTTACTGTAACAGCTATTTAAATCTTGGCTGTGGTGGATGACGTACAGGAAGAGGCCCTTTCTGCACTCACCGTGGTTGGCGTGTCTCACGCAGTCCCCCAGCACGGCGCTGAACTGCCTCTGAGTTTCTGGCTCCGGGAAGCAAAAGTAGCTGTGCCGGGCGAAGGGCTGCCACAGGTAAACCGGGAACTCCCTCGGCAGCTGAACGAAGGCTTGAGCGACCTCCTTCTCGCTCGACCCTGCACAAAAAACACATCTCCATTTGAAATCTGCTGTTTTCTTGGGGCGGGGTTGACCTTTTCCTCTGCTATGACAGAAAGACCAGACCTCTGCTAATAGGAAAGCATGAAACAGGAAAAAAATCAAGTCTCCTTCTTGAGCCAAGCGACTGGACATGGAGGGCAGGGAGACACAGCTGGGACAGGCAAACTCAGCAGGCACCAAGCACCTCTCCATGTTACACCACAGCAACTTGATGCTCTCTTGTTTTGTATTCAAGGTGGCCATAAACTTCACATTTTTGCTAAAATGTCAAAGAAACTATTTCATTAGATTGTAGCTGCTAGGGAAAAGGTTTTCATGGCAAAGAAGTCAGTCAGTGGGCATCTCTGTTCTCTTCACACAGAGACCATAGGAGTATATGGACTTCCACATACAAAAAAACTGCATTAAACCGTGTAGGAACAGCAGTGGTTTCCTGTCTGCAGAGTTTCCAAACACAACTGCAGGATGCCCTTATGAACTGTCACTTCAAGCCCTTGAAGGTGAAGCAAAGAAAGGGTTATCTCCAGTTTCCACCTGCCCTGAGTCACACTCCGCAGGGGATGCTCTACAACACCGTCTATGGATGACCAAACCCAATATTGTCTCAGTGCTGTGCATCAAGAGCCCAGCCACGAGAGGTTCATCTCGGAGGGTCTTCAGCATCGCACAGAAGGGCAGGAAGGCCATAAAAGAGTAACTGAGCCACTCTTTGTGAAGGGAGAGCCATGGGAAGCCTGCAAGCGTCCTTGGGCAGATCTATGTTGCTCAACCCTATCTCCTGCAGAGCTGTGGTGACACACTGAGGCCCCATGCTACCCTCCGACCACTTTGAGAAAGGGATATAAGGGGGACACCTCCCAACAGTCATAACTTTAAGTGGTATGAGACATTCTTGTTTACATGTTGCCCCTAGCAGCACCCCATTTTCTAAATCTGACTCTGCAACATGAGATCTGCTCCCTTAAAACCCAAATTTTCTCCATCTTCATGGAGTGGGATGGGGGCAGGGAGAACCACAACAATTCCCATCCCAGAAACAACAAATTCAGCAGCAGCAACCTTCCTGCCCTCTCTGTGGAACTTATTATCAACTGTGAGTCAACACAGGCAGCTGGCATCTAAAAATGGAAACAAATAAACCAGGAATATTAACAAAGCCCAGGAACAATGGTGGTGTGGTTCCTGCCCCGCTTCTGCACAGCTTCCAGCAGCTTTGTGCCAGGATGCTGGGAAAAAAAGGGAGCCGGCATTTCTCTGAACGTGAGCTTACAACACCTTCTGTGTACATCCACCCTGGAGCTGTGTTCCCACTCGGCAAACGGGCTGCGTGCGTCTTCCGTCGCGCTGCCCTAAAGCCTAGCCTGAAAGCCTGCCCAGAAGAGGCCTGCGTAAGGCACAGAGCCTGGGGTTTGGCAGTCCAGCTTTGAGCAGGGCTTACCCACGGGATCCGGAAAATGTTTATCAGACAGCAAATTGTAATCTTCTTCTGAAGTCAGTACGTTGCCTCCTGTAGGAAGGACATGGTATTTGGGGCTGGCTCCTTTCTGGTAGGCCTGGAAAATCAAGAGAGAGGGAGTCAAAGAGAGATTTAAGGAGAAGGAAAACATAAAATAGAACTCATTTACAAAGCTAATGTACGGGGATAGTCCCCAAGGGGAAAATGTTTTTGTCAGACTGAATTTTGGATATATTCCCTGCTAAATCTAAACGGTGGTTAAATGGGAAAAACATATTTAAAAACATCCGCTCAGTTCTTATCAGCCATGGTGAAAAGTCAGGGACAGAAGGGAGGGGAAAAGGATGGGATCTTCTTCCAAACCCGATTTGTTTGATTTGTCAGCCAGAGCAAGTTTGACTACAACAGCTGCCAAACAAAAAAATTCACCGTAGTCAACTTAAGTCACCCAAAAATTGCTATTCAAGATCAAACTGCAGAAGCACAGGGACATATTCCAACGACATACAGACAAGAAGCACTCTGTGACAGGCAAAGGAAGGTTCAAAGCATTGTTAAAATGATTTTCTAGTTCTTGCAAACGTACATGGCCAACACAAGGCACTTGGTTGTACCCTCAGCCACCCCCGTGGAGCTTCCAGCCAGCCCTGCAAGGCCGCAGCCACCTCGCCAAGGACAACACGTCATCTAGTATCGCTGAAGGAAAGGCAGCAGCAGCCACGTATTCACTTGACACCAGTTTCTTTGGGAGCAAAGAAGAATGTAAGAGGAAGAAGCATTTACCTCTTTAGTCTCAAAGCAATCCACAGTGTAGTCGTTTCTGATAACAACGTATCTGTCCTTCCACTTCCGCAGGTCCTCGGCAAAATGCAGCACCTCTCCCTCATACAAGACCGTCCCAGCTTCCGATGGGGGCTGCAAAGACAATTTTCAAGACATTTTGAAATGGCTCTGGATTACTCGACCATTTTGAAGCTTTTCTGTCTATATTTCCACATGACTGCTTGCTATGCGGGCTTTTGAGTCTTCAGATGCAATTTGGAGTCATGAACTTCTCTCTGATTCGGGCAGATACTACATATGCAACCAAATTCCTGCAGCCTGAGGTGAGGAGGCAGCAGAGGAGCCCTGCCTTCCAAAAATACTGCCAGGTGTCTGAGACAGAAACATCCTTATTTACCTTTCGGTTGGCATGCTGAATGCTAGGTGACTTGTGGTTCATTATCTCCCATTTTCTACTACGCAACACGAATGAAAACATTTCACTGATGCAGCAAAGCATTATTGTAAGAGAGTAAATTATTTCCCATTTCTCTGTATCACGTCTGCACCTGTGCTCTTGTATGCCTCTTTCTGAAAGACATGGCTCTTCTATTATCCCACCTTTCACATCCCACCTCATTGCTTTAGCCTATTCATTTCAAGAGCAAAGGAAGCTCATGTTTCCAAAATGGCTGAAAAAAATAGATTTCTACCATCTTAATATTGAAGACTGGTTCTCTACATGTTCCTCTAAGAACAGAGGAGAATAGAGAGATTTTGTCCCTCTTTTTTTCTCTCCTCCTCTAATAAAAAACCGTATCGCCATTGCTCACTTCACAGTGGGGATTATTGCCATCATTATGGAACCCTGTAGCCATAGCTGAAAGGGTTAACTGAGTTTCCTGCATAAATTTCTGCCCTGAATGTATGACCTCTGACCCAAGATTCTGGCAAAACCTTGCAATCAGCACGAAGCAGCTAGTTTTGTCCGAGTGTCCAACTCCACCTTGACGAAATGCATGCTTTCTACCAGAAACTTCTGTCATGGTTCTTCTCGTGCTACCAAGAGACAACCACACACCACCAGAACGAAAGATAAATTTTCAAAAGTAAACTTTAAACCTGCACCCAAATGCAGTTCTTCCACCCAAAACCTAACAACCAAATCCAACGTCTGCCCTGGCAAATCTATTGTCTACACTTGGGTTACGATTAAGAAAGTGCCCACGTAACATGTCCTAGATATACATTTATTTAGCCAGTTGTATCCTGGGCTTCATCAGGAGAAGCGTCGACAGCAGGTCGAGGGAGGGGATTATACCCCT
>NW_010262222.1:24810-30876 GCF_000690775.1 Eurypyga helias | reverse complement strand
GCCGGAAGAAGAGAGGCCGCTGGTGGCACCTTATACCCCCTGCCAGTGCCTGAAGGGGCTACAAGTAAGCTGGGGGGGACTTTTTACAAGGGCCTGTAGTGACAGGACAAGGGGTAACGGGTTTAAATTGAAAGTGGGGAGGTTTAGATTAGATATCAGGAAGAAGTTCCTCCCAGAGAGGGTGGGGAGGCCCTGGCACAGGTTGCCCAGAGAAGCTGTGGATGCCCCATTCCTGGATGTCTTCAAGGCGAGGCTGGATGAGGCTTGGAGCAACCTGGTCTAGTGGAAGGTGTCCCTGCCCATGGCAGGGGGGTTGGAACTAGATGGTCTTTAAGGTCCCTTCCAACCCAACCCAACCCATTCTATGATTCTATGATTTTGTACTAACCATCTGATATAAGAAGCTGAATGAACACTTCTATGCTTGTATATACAGAAACATATAAATAACTTTAAAAAAACTTTGGGTTTGGTTTTCAGGTGCTTTGAGTATCTGTACCACCTATTAACTTCACCAGAGGGCATTCAACACTGGGAAAAACAGTGTTTTCCCCAGATCCCCAGGAAAAAAAAGAAGAAAAAAGAAAGAAAAAAGAAGAAAGAAAACTGATCGCTGTCAGTGGCTGATACACTTCCAGCTCATGTTTTCCATACATTATGATTATTAAATGTGTGATTTAAATAGTTACTGCATTAATTATTTCATGCAGGACAGCAGAGCTCTATGACAGCTTGAGGATGGGGAAGGGCTTACGTGCCCTCCTACCTTGGTTTTCAGGAACCGGGACTGGGAATCCCGGTGCTGCTCCAGCTCATCCTGCACATGCTTGCAGAAAGCCACCGCATACTGGCGTCTGTAGTGTGGGCTGAAGTTTTTGATGACAGCCTCTGTTTTCCCTGAAGCAGAAATAGAGATTTAATTGCATTTAATGTACATCAGTTCAGAAACTGTAATGGAGAACCAAAGCAGTTATCACCAATGACCCAAAATATTGCCCAAGCGTACCAACGGCAGATCACGAAACCCTCAGAGCGGCATTCAGCCACTGTGATAGCCCCAGCACAGATGTAATTTGTCCAAGTTCTAACGGCACAGAGAAAACACTGGGTTTTGGACATTGGTTTTACTTCTAAGAATGGCCAAAACATACCCCAAATCCATTTATCTCAGAAAAGATGTTACATGCCTCTCTGTGGGATACTGCCACAGAGCTGTGGGTGTTCAAGAGCTGATAAGGTTTTCAAAGAAACATATACACAAGTGACACTGGCTAGTGTTTGGCTGTATTTGCCAATTTTATCATATAATGAGATTTTAAAGCTGACTCAAAGCTCCTACAAAGGATGTTTTCTAGGCTTGGGCACTGCAGTCTCTTCTTTGTTGTAATGTAAACAGATACTCAGTCACGCTGCAATAAACACTAATCTTGTATTGTCTCACCAAGATCAAGATCTCATCAGTGGCAATAACAGCAATAAACACACCAACAGTCCCATTTCTGGGAATCCTAAAGCAATTTACAAGTAATTGACTCATTAACCCTATAAAAGAAATAACAATGCTTTACACAGGGAAGCAAAGCTGAAAGTTAAAGCCATGTGCATGCATGTGATTCCAAGAGTCTGCGGCAACACAAAAGCCAAACCCAAACTACAATCTAGATAGCATCCCAGCCATCCTGGATACTGGAGAGATCCCTTTCTTCCTTCTATGAAGGAGCCCCACGACAGTCTTTTCTGAGTGTACAACAGAGAAATGTAATTTTACACTTCAAGCAATTTTGATGCTTTCCAAATTTCTTTTGCTGCTTGAGGGAAAAAAATACCCAATTTTCTGTATGAGTCAAAATAATGGTAGTTCCCAAACAGATTTCTCGAAGCCTTTATACACACGCTCTCCTAAACCAGGACTGGCATTCAGCACTCCTGAAGGGCCAAACAGAGGTTAACCAGCAAGAAGCACTGTGGCCTCCAGAGTCCTGGAAAACCTGCATCCTATAATGGTGTTCCCCACTTGACAAACTCCTCCCCGTCACTCACCGGCCCTACCACCAAAAAGGATTCACGGGGACTTTTCAACATTTTTCTGTATTTTCTACAACAGGCTGTGAGTCTGCAGCAGCTATGAAGAAAGCAGAGAGGTCTTGATATATTTGCTGTTTCAAGCATATAAGCATCCTTCTCAAGTCACCACGCAAAACTTCCTGGATTATTACAATTTTATTGCCATTTCTTGCCAAAAAATGGGGTTTAAATGTCAGCGCAGCTCCCAGAATGTTTATGCCTTTTTTAATCTTAACCAATTTTAAATAAGGTTCAAGAAAGAGAAAAAATGTGGATCATTACGAGAATAAGCGTATGGAATTTTACAGGAGAAAGTGCATACGATGCTCTGGTGTACAAGATGAGATGGTCCAAGAGTTACCATACCTGTGTACCTATTTCCATCTATAAAACCCAAATACGTGTGGCTGAGACTGCCACAGTAAAACAGCTAGTTCGCTAAGGAGCTTGCAGTGCACTGCAACTCTGCAAAAACTGCATTTTTGGGCAACGGCAAAAGGTTTTTTAAGGTGCTTATTTCAGGTCCAGCTTCAATTTGCTCATCATGTGGGACACTACCAGGCTGTTAGAGGTAATACCATCAGTTCAGGTAGCCACAGTACTTAATAACTCCATAACTCCCTGATAATTACACTTCCATCGCTGTAGTTACGTGGACGTGCATGCGAAAGAAAAAGCTACACATCAGCTCCTCTACTTCTGCAATTTTATTTTCCGTTTGGTGCACTGAATTTGATGCATCTCTCAAATTTAGGGACAATATTGACATGACCTATCATTCCAGCTACTCCCATGTAACCAGGTCAGAGAGGTGAGAGGGAGCCTTCTCCTCCTTAAGCATCAATGGGATCACTGCTTTGAACATCCGACTGCCTCTGCGGAGTCGTTACACTGAGCTGGAGGGATCTCAGGAGGCCAGGTTAAGTTTTCAGGTGTGTGATGTTTTCACAGATGTACTTGTGGGACAGCACCAGGTGACATTCTGGACTCCAACCCTCCAGTTTTGAGAGACACGATTTTTTGAGGCCTACCAATTGCAGGATGCGTTTGCATGCAGTAGCAGGATATGGGTGCTGCCGAGGCAGAAAATCCCTGCCCATCTGCCAGCCTTTAAAAAACCAGCCTGCTTTGGGCAGAGGCATAAACTTATTCTCCAAATAAGGACAAAGCTTCCCAAAACCTTCTTTACAGCATTTTTTTTTTCCTTCTGGTCCCAGCCAGCAGTAGGATGTTGTTGGCCCCAGCCCCGCTGGAGTTTCCTGCTCAGGCTGTTGCCAGGGTTTGCCCCTATTTTCCACCGCAGCTTTTTCTTTTCCAGCTTGCAGCTGCCTCTTAATCTGTTACAGAGGGCTCTGGGACACTGGACCTCACTTGACTATTGCCTGCATCCTGCAGTAAAAATTTGTAGAGGAAGTGTGACAAAGAACAAAATTCTGGTGCTGGGAAACCCGCCCTCACAATCACAGGAAATACCTGTAATTTTGGCAAAGTCTTTCAATTATGGCTAAATGGGCTCAAAAGTGTGATTCTTCACTGTCAACATTGCTTACGTCAGCTTAAAGTATGATGACCAACGAGAAAAGAACTATGCCATTCATAATGTATACACGAGCGAGAAATACAATATCGGTGTGACTTCTATGTGCAGAATACAGTTACAATCAACCAAAACATGAATTGAGAAGCCAATGTTTCAGGCTTGTTTACTCCACTATTTGTACTACTTGTTGCAAAGGTTCTCTGTCCTAAAAATACCAAGCCTTCAAAATTAGAAGAAAAAAGTTTTTTGAAGAGGTTGTGAGTGGCACTACACGAGGACCAGGCCTTGCACCACTGAGCCAAGCAGGAATTGCAGTGCTACCTGTGGGTGGGAAGAGAACCAGACGGACTCTTGATCCATTGTTTGCTGATGGATCTTTAAACTCCTTTGGTTTACAGCTGATAAAAATACGCTATCTGAAAACAAACACAATGCAAACAGTCGTGAGTAATAGAAACTCTTCCCATGAAACGATAACATGGGGTAACTGGAGATAAAATACTCCAGGGCAGTTGACAAATGAGTTCCCCTAATTCTTTTCCAAATTTAGTGTGGCTTGCTTAGTCAGGGCTGTTTATATGGAGCAAGGCCAACTTTCCCACTCGGCTGGTCTGACAACGGAGCAGCCCAAGCCCGTATAAATGTGATCTGAAGCCCAGCAGCTAGACTGATGTTTATCCTAGGAGAATCCAAAATGTGATCATCCCCAGTAGAAGCCTGCACGCAACCGAAATTACCAACAGCAAAAGACAAGTGATGGAGTGGAAGGATTTTTGTCCAATTACAGTGGCAAGGGTCTGCACACACAGACGATCCCCCTTGGTTGAGGGTTTAGATCCTGCTAAGGAATAAACTTTGGAAATGCTTCATGGTGCATCTCCTCTCCTGCAGAACCACCCCGTTCTTGATCACAGAAGTTTAGGATCAAGTTATGGTATTTGATACTAAGATAGAAAACAACTGTCATTGCACTGAGAAACAAGAAACATCTGCCAGTCGCCTCACTGGAAATCTGGAGTCCCCCCAAAACTTGTTTCCTCCTGTTTGTTCCCTGCTTTTGACCTTTTTAACTGTGCACCACCCATGCTGGATGCTTGTACGTAACTCCACAGCACATCCTCAAATACACGACTTTTTATTTTGTGTGCTTTTGTTGAAATAAACTGACATCCAACATAAAAAATAAGGGCAGTCTTTGGCAAGCTATCCCACGAATTTCTGCTGTTCTAGCTGGATTTCAGCCTGACTAGCTTGCCCTGCCATGCTCCTCTGCTCTCACCAATGTCTTGCCAAGGGACCAGTATGGATGTGGGTCAGGGAAATTCAGAAAAAAAGGCTCAGAAAAAAATAACTTCTCAGTTGGCAAACAAGAGGAGCGTCACTCACACTCACCAGACTTCAGCCATTTGGAAGTTAGGAAGACAAAGAGGTAAGGACTCGCCATCAAAGCTGTTATTCCACTCAAACATTGATGTTTGGTAGCAAGATGACCCTTCCATTCCAAGGGTATCGACATGACCATGACCCTTCCTCTTCCACAGCACAATTGCTTGCACTCAGCAGCTTTTGAACAGGGTTTTCAAAAAATATCATGATTGTGATATAAATCTCTTTGGAGGTCTGGGGGATTTATCTTCTTAAACCATCTAAACCCTTCGGAAAATATACTTTGTGCCCTGAGGGACATGAACTGCCAAAGAAGTAGATGATATGCTCTATCAAAGAAAGCCTTAGACAAAATAAAAGCTAAAAGAAACAATAAGCATTGTGCATACTGAATGCCAGCACCCCCCAGCACTTAAGCTAGTGTGAAGTATTGAGACAGAACAGGAATGAATGACTTCGTCCTTGTATTTCTTCCACAAGACCACAAGCATAGCCATTGGAAGTAAAAAGAAAAAGATCAGTGGATCTTTTTCTGGCACATTGTGTTTCACCAGCCAGGAGTGCCACCCACAGTCAGGGACATGTGTTTAATCTATATGTACTGCGTGCCTTAATGTTACTCAGCATGTTCAGAACCGAGCTTTAAAATTACTACTATCCATCCATCCATCCATCCATCCAAATATATAATGTTATTCTCATACGCCATCAAGGTAGCAGCAAAATAAGTTAAGAAAATAATTTCAGTGTTCAGCTCCTGGGTCGCCTTTGATCCCAGTTCCAAGATAAAGGTAACTTTTGATTGAGATAAAGGTCTAAAATTGTAGATGCTCTACTTGAGCTCCATGTATCGGCAAAGCTGGACTTCAGTGCTGGCAAGCTCTAGGCTGGATGCTCGCCGTGAAGACAGAGAAGCAGCTTCTACGGCTTCTGCTGCCATACAGTGCATAAAAGCTGAATTCACCTATTCCTTTCAAACATCATTATCACTTATTAAATGCATCTGGTAACCAGAAAACCTGTAAAAGCACTTCTCTTTGGTGTATCCTCTCTAACAGCACCCACCACTTTCCAGT
>NW_010262222.1:5412-24788 GCF_000690775.1 Eurypyga helias | reverse complement strand
AATTACTAGCAATTCCCTCTTTCCTACAGATTTCTTTCTTGTGCAGTACTTACGGTACCACCCAGAAGCTGTTCAAATCCAAATGCTCCCAGGCTTTATCCTACACATACAGGGAGGCAATATAAAATACTCCTCTGCCGTTGAAAGCACAGGTCAGTTTGATCTTTACTTATAGAAACAGTATTTTGATTGTTCGTGTGTCATGATGTAATAATATCTGTTATGAAAAAAGGGATGACAGACACAAAGTTCTGATTTGGCTGAATCACATCTCCGCAGGTCTGTTTGCACTCGCACAGCCAAACCAAGAAGCTCTCCGGTGGAGCTGTCACTCTTCCCCAGACAGACCTGCTGAAAAGCACAGTTTGCACCTTTGATAAAATGTTGAAACTAATTATTTACTCTCAGCCTTGTTTTGCATTAATGGAGACTACTCTCATTAAAAATTTATAATGCTGTAACGACATGAGCACGCACACACGCCCAAATTATCCATCTGCAGTGCGGACACTGAATGGCACTGGTAAAATTCCAGTCAGTCACCCAAAACTCAATCTATGGGAGAGAATAACACCCACCACACCTCAGATCAGCCTCTTCCTAAATCTCCGCATATAAGCACTCCTCCGGCGCTTAGCCCAGCCTCTTTATAGGATGAATGGGAAAGTCAAAGCTGTCTTTTGAAAATAAAAAACACCAGATTTCTTAGCAAGTTTGCCAGTTGAGACCGTGGGTGTGGAATTTGTGCTCCACCAGAAGCGAAGCTTCCCTCTCCAGGCAGGCTAAACACACACGTGCGTGACTTCATGTGAACCTGATCGACGGCAAAGGAGCCAAAAATAACAGGCACCACTCCAGCCTTGTAGATCTCCCTTTCTACAATTTTACTCGAGTACCTCGCTCTTCCTCAAGTGCTCTGCTACACGAGGCTAAATTTTATACTGAGCTGCACAATTATCCCATCCATTTCAACAGGTTTCTAAGCCTATAATGTTTTTCTCAAGCAGCTTCAAGAGCGTCTCGTATTTCAGAGGGAGTAGACAGACCTGAGCGAGACAGACCTCATACACTCTAAAAAAGGGCTTGTTTTCTTAAGAGTAGCTTCTGATTTAACTATGGATCCTGCTACTTTAATTCTGAATAATACCTCATTATTAAAAAATGCAGAGCAAAACGCAGAGCATTAACCCTGCTTAAACACAGACTGTCTCTGGGTCAACTCAGAGACTCATTCCTATGGACATTTCCCCTTCCCTCCCAGGGGGGATCACAAAAATTCTTCTCGGGAAACGCCAAGACAGAACTATCAGAGCTTTGAGCTACGGTTAACCATCACCCTCCTAACAGCGCATCTGCCATGCCTTCGCGTCGGCTACCGCCTCACACTCTCCGGAGGGTATCGAGATTGCAATCACGTTACTTCCACACTCCGTCCTTCGCAAGAAGCACGCAATTCCCTCCAACCTCCTGACGTGTCACCAGAGCGTTTTATTTCAGAGCAGCTGCTGTTAAGATGGAAACGGCCAGGGAAACGCAGCTGAGCATCGATGCACAATTACGAAGCAAGAGGCTGTGGTGGCACACATCTCATGCCCTCTTGAAAGGGAGAAGTAGCCTCCATTGGGTACATCTACTCCTCCAACACTTGCTGACACAGGCCAGCCCTGGGTCACTGCTCCCTCCAGCTTCTCCGTGCCTGCTCCCGTGCGCGTGTCACCGCTCGTGCTGGGGAACAACCTGAGGGACAACCTCCCCGGCCACAGACCGGTCCTGCATAAGCAGCTCCGCCAGCACTGCACAGGGAGGAAACATCAGGAAGCCATTGGCAGTGCTACTGCCCTTCTAAGCACGTAGGCCTGGGGCAGGGGATAAGGAAAAAACCGTGAAGGATTTACATTTTAACCTTCAAACACCTGAATTCCAGTCAGTGAGACCAGGCACTCTGGTATCAAACAGCCGGGGCCACCAGCCCTGCAACACTCCCATCACCAGATCGTTATTTAGGGGAGAAGCAAGACTTCACGAGTTGCCTTTGCACTTCGGTCAGATTTAAAAAATCCTAGTAATCACAAATTACATAAAGGCCAAAGCTTGTCATTATTCAAGCAGAAACAAGCCCAGCGCGAGCCAAGGTTTTGATTAACACTGTGTCAGATAAGCTTATCCTTAAGGTCACTAAAATTTATCCTTTATTGGTAATGGGGTTAGAAGCAGCAATGCTCTGTCTAGAAACAATCACTCATGGTCAAATTCAATAAGAAGAAGGTCTGACAGTCTTTTATTTGTAAACTTATTTCAGAGCACAAGAAGAAGTAGTGATTTAATACAACAAATGAACCCAATTTAATTTCTGGGGCCACAAAAAGCTAAACTATGCTCTGTATTAAGTTAATTTGGTGAAGGTCAATGGTTTTCAAGTTTTGCTGGTTTTGGGTTTTGGTTTTTTTTCCCAATACCATGAGCCACAAGCTGAGCCACTAATGGGGAAATGGACATGAAGCACCTCTGAGCAGCTTTCTCCATCCAGATCCCAGCATCACGTTACACATCACAGTAGGTCATACAAGAATGTTTCCTGGGAACATTTAAACAGCTTTCCAAAAATGTAAGCCAATGCTGCATCACCCTTTAAATCAGGATGATGTATTCCCTCTTCCCTCCCTTTCGGGTGACAGGCGTTGCAGCCAGTTACTTCACTGCCTGACCATCCACAAGATAAAATAATGAAAACCTTTCTCACTTCACAGATACCAATAACAGAAATAACCATCTGCATGATACTAGTTGAAGATTTTTCCAAATATATACATATATATTTATACTGACACTTACACCTTCACAAGATTAATTATGTGCAATGCCTGGAACGTGCTCATATAGATCCAGGAGATATTTTTACTCATTTATTTTTGCTTAATTATTTTGCCAAAATCAAGCCATACTTGAGAGATCTATTACCAAATTACTCAAAGGCATATATGACATTGTATGCAGGTAGGAGTGCACACATGTCTTTCTGTGCAGGGCCTTATTTATGCTGAGGTTACCTTACGTTAAAGTTCCTTTTATCTCCTTTACCTTGTAACTGCTTTTACTACCCAATCTACTAACCAAGACTCCGGGGAGACCTTATTGCAGCCTTCCAGTGCCTGAAGGGGCTACAAAGATTCTGGGAGGGGACTTTTTACAGGGGCCTGTAGTGACAGGACAAGGGGTAACAGGTTTAAACGGAAAGTGGGGAGGTTTAGATAAGATCCCAGGAAGAAGTTCTCCCCGGAGAGGGTGGTGAGGCACTGGCACAGGTTGCCCAGAGAAGATGTGGATGCCCCATCCCTGGATGTCTTCAAGGCGAGGCTGGATGAGGCTTTGAGCACCCTGGTCTAGTGGAAGGTGTCCCTGCCCATGGCAGGGGGGGTGGAACTAGATGGTCTTTCAGGTCCCTTCCAACCCAAAGCCTTCTACGATTCTATGATTCCAAAATCTCTTTAATATAGCATATATTTTGTTGATACAGTGGGATCACTTTCTGATGCCACATGGACTGTGTCAGCCATAAAGATGATATAATAAGAATTGTTCACGTCTGACACAACCTACAAGACAAAAATATTGTTTCACAGTACTGTGCTGTAGGGTGCAATGTCATGATCCCAGCAGAGAATCTGCATGCTTGCTCTGGTAAAGTCAGAATTATTAACTATGACATTGAGTAACCTGTTTTGCATATGTATTAAACATGCTGAAAAAAAAATATTTCCATCGTATCATCCATCCATATGTACACCCAGCAGCTGCAGAACAGCAACAAATGTGGACTAGAGGTTTTAAGCTGGGAAAATTAAGCAGTAGATGAACATTTCTTAGTTCTGGCACTTCTAACTGATTTTTCCTAATATGCAGTTAACCTTTCTCTGATTTAGCTAACCCAAACCAGACAAATTCTCCTTGCTGATGGTCTATTCTCATGGTCAGAAAAATAAGATAATATTGTGAAACGTTTGCTAAATCTTTAGAAATAAAAGGATTAAAAAAATTATTGTATTCCCACTTTGCAAGAAATACATCCAAGGGGCTATATTCATTTAACTAAAAGTCTCCCCTTTTACAAACAAATCCTTCCCTACTTCTCCATGGATGACAGTATCTCCCAGCCAGCAAAACCACATTGTTCACTCAATTTTTAACTCTGCACAAGAGATAGGAGGAAGCATTGGCGCCTCATCCTGTGGGGAAGGAGGTTTCTTCCCACGGCTGCAAAAAAGCATCAATTAAGGTTAAGAGTTTAGAAAATAAGTGTGTAATTATTACATGGATCTACTCATCAAACGCCATATAAAACAGTCTCTTTGTGAATATTACAGATGGGGAAGGGAAATTACAGCTCTTCTCTACTTCTAGGTTTTATAAAGTGAGTCGTCCTATCCTCTCCCTAAGCTTTGTAATTCAAGTTAGTTGAGAAACACCAAGAAGTGGTACCAGAGCTTTAGCCACCCAATCTGGGGTTCTTTAAGTACAAATGTCTGGTCTGACATGAAGGAAGACGCACTGCTGCTCAGCTGTAAACAGAGACCTTGACTGAGTTTCCTCTCGCCTTTCAAAGCCACCTTGGTCTGAATGAGCATGTCTGGTTTTCTCACTCACACCTCACTTAGACCCTACTACAGCAGTTGCTGCTGCCCAAAAGACCCAGTTTGGGTTAGGATGTAGCCTTTCTCTCTTTCAGCTGTGAGATGGGTGCAAAGGAAACAGCACTGGCTGCAATGGAGTGAAAGAGGTCTTCCCTTCCCTCACGAAACCAATGCCACTGCTCCAAAAGCCCCAGCTAAATTTAGTCCAGGGACAATCTGTGGGCGGAAGCAGAAAAAATAAGGCAAAAGGGCATGAAAAGAAAATAAAGGGGAACAAGCAAAGAGAATATGGGAGATGGCCTTCTGGCTGCCTGGGGCTTCTCAACATACGAGACCTGCCAGTGACCCACTTTTCCCTCTTTTCTCCCACCCAAAGTTGAGCAAGGCCATACTCAAGGTCCCAGTATTTGCAAAGCACGGTAAAAGAAGAAAACAAAGTAATCTGAACATTTTTGGGGTTTTTTTGCAAAGCTAGAAGGACCCATGAAACTTAATCATTCCTTACTTGGCAGAGTTTATTCCTTTGATTCTTCTGGATTAAAGCTGGGTGCTGACTAATAAAAGTTTACCTTCTGCTACCAAATTCAGAATTAATGTCAGAAATTTTATCCTGAAAAGATGTCAAGTAAAAAAGCGAAACAACTCCTAAATTTCGGTAACTGCAGCGGTATCAAAAATAAAGGATTGCCTTGGCGTTTACCAGGTTTGCTCTTCCTACAACCAGTCGACACCAGCAATCCAGATCACCAGAGGCAGAAAAAATACTCCCAGGTCACAAGGTCATAGGTATGGGGAATTTAAAGAAAAAAAAAGGAAAAAGAACTGCGTTCAGAAAGAATTTGATGCAAACATTACAGAGGACACACACAAACCGAGACCTTCATCTTACAGGAGCTCCTGCACAAGCGCTGGGGTTTGAGGTCTAATTGCTCTCTGTCCCAGCAAACTGTTGAAAAGTATTTATTTTCTTTCTCAGACTTCTATTTTTAGCCATAATTCAGAGGAACCCCAGAGCCCCACTGAGCGTTTGAATGCAACTCCCAGACAGACATAGCTATGGCGTCGCTTGCTGTGACGGGAAGGTGGTGGCACACAACGCCGCAGGTGGGCTCTCCAAGTCATCTTATTTTCTCTGCGGAGCTGGTTTCACTAAATCCCCGCTTATATATGGAGGAAGCAAGCTTGGAGGGGTTACAGCCCAGCCACCTGACAGTCTGCCAAGTGTTGTACATTATTCTTCCTCCGCTTGGACGTGCTTCAGTTCCTCAAGCGCTCATGGAAGCACCACCGAGGGGACAATAGGGTTAGCACTGGTGTTTGTTTTTTCCATTTCTAAGAAGGCTTCCCGGGAAGAAGCGCCAGTCAGCTATTGTCTCTCACAAAAAACGTGTGTTTGAGTCTCCTCAGCCGCTCACCTCTTCCGCCTCAATGTTTCAATGCTCCTTCCTTTTTGGGGGGAAAAAAAAAAAAAAAAGCTGCCTCATTTCCTCTTCATTTATCTTTCACATTCAGAAGGGCTTGTGACAACATGACACAACTTGAAAGGAAAAAAACAAATCAAAACTGCCTTCTTCCAGCACTGTGTTTGTACAATAGGACCACATGAGCTTCTGGGCCCACAAAAACAGCCAGGCAGGTTATTACTAAGAAGAGGAAATTTCTTCCCAAAAATTTATTTGCAAATGGTTCAGTGAGAGCTCCTCTGCGGGTTCACAGTAACCCTGCGCCCTTCAAGGTCTTCGGTAGGATCTACATGTATAGACACGCCAAAAGTACTTGTCCGTACGCCACAACTTGTGGCAACACGTAACCAGAACACGTTCAACGCCCGGTTTTATAGCTGTGGTAGCAATGCCTCAATTAGGGCATTTAACAGTTTGTTTTCATGGCTCTTGCCTTTGTACAATCAATTATGGAGCTCCAGTTTTGTACGTCCCAGTTCTTCCAACGTGCGTCTCCATAAAGTTCTCCCCGTCAATCCAATCGGAGCTCCTGTCAATGTGGATGCTGAAACTTCCCCTATTTTTGGAGAAGAATATGGTCCTCTGTTTTGTTTGTCCATATCAAAACTTAAATTCTTCATCTTTCCGTGTATTTTTGAAATGTTTTATTTAGGACACTAAGAAAAAAACAGCTCTAATAATGCAACATTCAAGAGCTGGTAAGAATAAAAGAAAACAACTTCTGTGTGATAAGAGTTTTATCTGGCAAATTTATGTATATGAGATTACATTTGAATTTTCTGACTGCAGAAATGATCATTAGTAATGCTACTGTAAACATATTTAGCTCCCATCCACTCAATGGGCACTTGAAGCACACTATCGCAGCTCATTTCGGCGGGGAGGCAGCCAGGCAGCAGTCTCGTTTACAGATGCACAACTGGGGAGGGTGCTGAAGGCAAAAGGGGTCACAGAGTGTTTATGTTAACGCAGGTCTTCATAAGAAAGAACAGATTTGGGGTAATAATAAACAGTTATGATTTTGTGGTGTTGCTTTGAAATTTCAAAATTATACAATGTATTTTTCTTTGCGTCTTTCCCCAAACTCCTCAGTTAAATGACTACGGAAGACAAAGTAAAGCCTATGCGTTTGGTCTAGTTGCTTCACCCCTGCAAGGCCGCTCTGCAAAACTGAGACGAGCCCACCTAGGTGTCTCCTACCCACAAACTACCTCTAACAGAGGAACGCTCATTGTGAAACTCATCTGAGTCTGAATCCCACCAAAGGCTGCCGGCACTTACCGACTACAACTACATTTCAAACCACGCTTGCGTGCTTTGAGAGTGCCTTCAATTCAGCCAGTGTCTTTCTGAGGAACTGTACTGGGTTTGTGTGGGAAGGTTTTGGTGGTGGGGGTGTAGAGCCAATGCCAGCCGGCTCCAAGATGGACCTGCTGCTGGCCAAGGCTGAGCCCCTCAGTCACGGTGGTAGTACCATGTTTAAGAAGGGGGCGTAAAACTGCACAATGGCAGCCAGAAAGGGGAGTGAGAGTGTGTGAGAGGAACAGCCCTGCAGACCCCAAGGTCAGTGGAGCAGGAAGGGGAGGAGACGCTCTAGGAGACAGAGCAGAGATTCCCTGGCAGCCCGTGGTGCAGACCATGGTGACACTGGCTCTGCGCTGCAGCCATGGAGGGTTATGGGTGAGCAGAAACCCACCTGCTGCCTGGGGAGGGCTCCACGGCAGAGTAGGGAGATGCCCGAAGGAGGATGTGACTCCATGGGAAGCTTGCACTGGAGCAGGCTCCTGGCAGGACCTGTGGCCCCGTGGAGACAGGAGCCCCGGCAGGAGCAGGTTTGCTGGCAGGACTTGTGACCCCGGGGGGCCCACACTGGAGCAGCTGCTCCTGAAGGACAGCGACCCACGCCAGCTCAGCTGGAGAAGAACTGCAGCCTGTGGGAAGGGCTCACGTTGGAGAAGTTGGTGGAGGACTGTCTCCCATGGGAGGGACCCCACGCTGGAGCAGGGGCAGAGTGTGAGCATCCTCCCCTGAGGAGGAAGGAGCAGCAGAGACAGCGTGTGATGGACTGACCACAATTGACCACAACCCCCATTCCCTGTCTCCCTGCGCTGCTGGAGGGGACAGAGGTAGAGAAATGGGAAGCAAAGCTGAGCCCAGGAAGAAGGGAGGGGTGAGGAAAGGTGTTTTTAACATCTGGTTTTGTCTCTCATTGCCCTGCTCTGATGTGATTGGTAACTAATGAAATGGATTTTGCTTCCCCAAGTTGAGTGTTTTGCCCATGACAGTAATTGGTGAGTGATCTCTCCCTGTCCTTGCCTCAACTTATGATCCTTTCATTATATTTTCTCTCCCCTGCCCACCTGAGGAGGGGAGCGATAGAGCGGTTTTGGCGAGCACCTGGCCTCCAACCCTGGTCAACCCACCACAGAAACAAACGGAGGGGAATCCACATAAACCCATTCTCTATCTTCATTTGGGCTGATGGGATTCACCAGCTTGATGAAGTGCAGAATGAACACTGACTTTCTACAAAATATTTTACCACCTAACAGCACCCAGCATGACTTCAAAACATCCCCAAGAGCTCTTCAATCTAGAGTACCCTTCTGGAGACTTTTCCATCCCTTACTATTACTGCTAAAGACCTCTGCTATACAGTGCAGTCGTCTCTCACGATGAGACGCTACTCAGGCTGCATGCAGTAGCAAAACTTCTTTGTACCCTGGGACGTTACTTCTTTGCTATTTACCCTTTCAAGCATTGCTGAGCAATTACTTCACCAACAGTTTCACCATAGGTTTTACATAAAATCAGCAGCTTCACACAAACAGGCAGGCTCTTGGTTAACTAAAAAGTAGATCAGTGAAAAGGATGACTGAATAAGAACAGGCCAGAAATTCTGGAAAACTGTATTCACAAAAATTGCCAATATGATTCATAGATTCTTTATAATTTCCAATCCAAAACCACTGCTGAAAAAGTGCATCTTATGCTCTCCATCTTACACCGAGCTTGACCAGCAAAGATGCACCAAACCTCGGAAAATGAGCCAGTCATGTTAAACCTTCTGGCTCCAAAAGTTTGAGGTTAAATTGAGTCATGACTTTTTCTTTGCATGTTTCAGAAATTCAGAGGTCAGGACAACAAAACACAGGTCTCAGGTTTAACATATGGGTTTCCAATTTTGCCTGCAGGCATGTCCCTCTGAGGACGTGTGCTTTAGCTAATGGCCACAAAAAACTGTAGTTTAGGAGAAGATAGTCATCTTACAACCTCTTTTAAATCACTCATGAGGTCTGGTCCTTCTACTGTAATCCTCTGTCACTAAGAGGATAGTATACATGGTTGAAGATTCAAAGACATTTTTGGAAAATGGCTTTTGCTGCCACCGGTGTGAGGCAACTTCTTGTGTTGGCAGAACCGCTGGATACCAACCACCAGCACTGGGCACATGCTCAGTACCTCTGAAGCCAAGCTGAAAGTCTAAATGTCAGCTGAAATCCTAAAAATTACATTTTTTGCTTGGACGTATTAAAAATATCTACTTAGTGTAGTAGATATTTTTTCTCAGGAGAACCTTCTGAAAGAAAAAAAATGAAGGCATCCGATCTTACCTCATTCAAAAAACTACTACAGAGCAATGTGAAGGAAGCCAGAGGAGATAATGCAGCCTTGGCTTCAAGATTGAGCATTTACCCTAACATGTTTTTTAAACCATTCATTTCCTAGGATTCCTTGAATTTGTAAAATACTGTATCTTGAAATAGAAAGAAAACATAGAATACAGTAAAGAAACACATAAGATACAGAAGAAAACTGCTTCACTAGCCAGCACACTTCTCTTTTGGTTTTAGAGTTATTTAAAAAGAAGTGTCTTTAAAATCCTACCTTTTTTGCAAAACTGCTCTGGAAAACTCATTTTTTAAACATACACCTTCTTGGCTTGCCTACTGTACATAAATTGCATATCTTCTAGTTAACATATTATTCAGTCTGGAATAATTACACATCAGAGAGATGCCTATTAAGCTAATCTTTAAACTCTACAGATCTAAAAAAGATCCCAAGGCATGTTTTATGAAGATAGAATGGTGTCAGCTGACAAATATATGGCACAGTCCATATTATTGTGGTTGCAACCAAGAACCACATCAATCAATGTTATGGCCTTGTTTTTGTATTATTCAAGACGACAAGACTTTTGAAGGAAAGCAACAGCATGTTCCGCAATCGTGAGAATCCACTGTGAAGATAAAAATAATTAGGCACACAATATAGTAAAGAAAATACAGAATATAAGCAATACTGCATTTTATCAGCAGCGTACACTTTACTGGAAGACTCTAAGGTTTTAAAAATCAAACAGCTGCTATGAGGAACAACAATATAACTATTTGGATTTACAACTAAAACTAATAGGGGACAGAACTGACAAAGAAATATTTTCAGTTACCATAACCGTATTGTTTTAAACTTACATCAGACAAAAGCTATTTCAACAGGAAAACCTGTCTTAGCCAACAGCTGGAAAACTCATAGCCTTACGCTGGAAGGAAAGGGGACTTATTACTTTTTACAGATGTCTCCATTCCCACCATCCAAAAGTTAAAACTCTGAACAGGGAGATGGGCCCCATCTGAAATATGGTTTTCACATCCTCCCATGGCTGCACACACTCACATCTCTGGCAGCGATTCAGCCTACGCTAGTATTTGCAACGGCCACAGAAACTCACCCTGACATTCTGTACCGCATCTTCACATTCAGCTTTTAGATGACTTTTGGCTCAGTCTCTCACAAAATCACATGTCCCTTCCAACAGCAGAACTCCAGACACCCCTGCTTTCAGAGGGGCTGCATTTTATTTTTAAAATTGCTTTTTTTGCAGACAAAACCCATAAAAACCCAGCCAGTGTTCACCTAGACCTGGCTGTGAGCCCGTCCTCCAAGGCAAGCCTGATTTTGGTTTACGTGCACGAAACTCACACCTGCCAGTGCCCAGTGTTACAGAAACAGCACAGCAGCTTTTCAGTTGACTACATATCCTGCTGCCTAAATATTTAAGGCACGCGAAGGAAAAACCATGCAGCAAGATTAACAACTAAGAAACCACAAGCTCTTGCTCAATATTACCACGGAGTATTTGATACTCTTACTAACACATTGGGTTTGTATGTTTGTTTACGTTGGTAACTCCCTCGTATCTCGGTGTGGTATCGGTTTAGACATCCCCATTCTGGTATGACATGTGCTGAGCAGCTTCACGTTTTTCCATGCGTAAGGGAAGTCAGCGATAAATTCAGATGGGGGCCTTCCTTCTTCATTCACTTCAAACTGAACTTCTTCCTCCAACAAGTCCCAGTGCTGCTTCAGTTACCCGCCACTTGGCCACCGCTCCCAAGGGATTATCACAAACACATCAAGTCCTAAATGCCCCATCTCCAGTGTCTTCTACAGAAGTTTCTTTTGTTGTGGATCTCAGGTGGGTTTCACACCAAATACTGCTTCGGTTTTGTTCAGGGCACTCTTCCTCACTCTTCCCTGCCTCTCCTGGGTTTGGTGGAACATGGCTTGAAGGGAGCTTGCCGATGGGCCCTCCCCCTCGCAGCTAAAAAGAGCGGAAACTCAAGAGCAGGAGGAAGGGATTGAAGCTCTGGCAGAGAATGGTGAACCACATACAACAAGATGGAGGCCTTCCTTCTGCAGCTTCGGAGGAAACCTCATAATGAGGACAATTGAACTGGCAAAGGAACTGCCTTGCTAACAAAATACCCACGGACCCTCCAGCAGCACAGAGATTACGTACCATGAAACCAAGCAAGCTCTCCGCAGCCATCCCCTAAGAAAAGCATCTACCACGTAATTAAAATGCTTATTTCAAAATGAATGAGAGAAACGGGAGACAAACCCTAATACTGGCCCCAAAAAATGCAGTGTGGCCAATGTAACTGACTGGTAAAGTATCATGCATCTAGACGTAATGTTCAACTAGGATTCAGTTTTTGAAGTTGCCTTGGTTTTGACATCCAAAGATGGAGGTGTTCAAATTCTGCACCAATCCACCAACATCCTTCCTCATTTCTTCAGTTTGTTTCTGATCAACAGGCTGATGGAATCAGCTATTAACACGATTTTCTACTTAGCACATGATTTGCTTCTATAGTTCAAAAAGTTTTTGAACTTCCTAGAGATCAATTTCTTCTATTAAATACATTGTGATGGCTGAATCAAGATTTTGGCATGGATTTCAAATACCTTTCACAGGTAGGTGGGACTTAATTAAAGCTGATGGAAACTGGGAGCAACGCCGAACCTGTGGCCTTTCACCAGCCTGCTCAAGAACTCTCGCCAAATTGGAACGTTTGCTTTTTACCACAAGATGAATAAATGGACAGGGAGGCTAACATAGCTTGCCACCTGCTTTGGACAGAAAATTTCAGATTTTTGAGGTAAACAGATGATTTATTATGTTTTGCATTCAAATGGATATACATTCCTCCTTTAGAGTGCACACTTGGATTAACTGAGTTGACTTCCCTGGATTAAATCCTCCTGTGCTGCACTTATAGGTTTGCTTCATGGCATTTATGACTATCTTTTTTAAAACCAAAATATGCTGGGACAACCTTTGCCTCCCATCTAGCAAGCCTCCCAGACAAGGTAAAGAAGCTACACCAGGTAGATGTGCACCCACCTACCACTCACTTTGGTACATTTTAACACCGAGCGATATGTCAAAGGTCTGACCCATGAAATGCCAGAGACTGGTTTGGTTTGTATACAACACCCCAAGGACAGTCCAGCAGCGGTGTTACTTTTACATACAGGCTTTTCCAAGGGTTTACAGCTCTGTTTCAGTGTGTCATCCCTTCCTTCACACACAACTGACCTGCTCATTCCAACCTGCACGGGGTTGGACATGCCTTTACTCTGCTTGCTGACAGTTGCTGCTTTCCTTCTGGTTTTCAGGCAATGTTTTGTTTTGGTATAATTTTTTCAGCATCACTTTTGTAGGAAATGGCATAGTCTCGGTCTTAGCCCTTCCTTCTCCATTAAAAATACTGCAGCGTAACAGAGCGGCACTCTTGGCACAATTTCATTACTTGATCATATTGCCTTCTGCAAACAAGGGTTTTCACTGTGGGCCACAGGAGAGGTAAAGGAAACTCCAGCTGATTCCCTGCTTCCTGGCCATAGCTGGAAAGCCCATTGCACATCATCAAACTTAGTAAAAATACCAAGCAAATAACTAAACCACCATGGTTACAGTTTAAAAGCACATGAACCCCAGAAACTCACATCTCCTGTGTCCTTAATTCAGATAGTCCCCTTTTCTATGTGCATTTGCAACACTTTTAAAGGGTGGTAGGACACTGAACCAGGTTGCCCAGAGAAGCTGTGGATGCCCCATCCCTGGAAGTGTCCAAGGCCAGGCTGGACGGGGCTTGGAGCAACCTGGTCTAGTGGAAGGTGTCCCTGCCCATGGCAGGGGGGTTGGAACTAGGTGATCTTTCAGGTCCCTTCCAACCCAAACCATGGTGTGAGTCTATGAACTTTTCTCCTCAAAAAAACCCATAAAACCCATCATCAATTTAGATCAGCTGATAAACTGGATGATTTGGGGGCTGCTCCTTGCAGAGACATCAAGTGCAACCTTGACACGCGCATACCTCTCTCCAGCCACCCTCATGACCATCACTAACCTCAAACACTTCCCGTGTCAGTAGTTTTGCTGCTGCTTCCCACCCTGACCAAAGACCAACAGAGCACAAGCAACAGTGGTTAAAGCTACTTTTCTTTACAATCATACCTAAAAATACCGCCTTCTAGCGAACACAGTATGGTACCTGCCCCATTTATGGTAGAGCTCTGAAAGCTTGTGATGTGGTGAGCTGGAAATAGTAGGGACTTGATTTATATTTAAGGCAAGTAAATGACACCCCAAAGAACCGGATCTTGTCTCTGTTTCTGCTACAAAATGTAAAGCTGGACAAAACATCTGTCACTTAGAGCAGAAGCTCTGAGGTGGCTCCTGCCTCCTTTTTCTGGTTTGCAGAAGTGGTTAATGCCCACAGCCACAACTGAGCACAGCAGGACCCCAGCTGGAGATCTGGGGAGAGCATTAATACAGCCAATTCCCTGAAAAATTCAGCACTACATTTGTCAAGCCCCAAATTAATAGCCATAACTCATATGAAATAAAATGCTACCAACTATCACAGTATCTCCGCAGGAAGATCAGCTGATGGATGTCTGCACTGTGCTTTGTAGCCTGGCAAGTGCACAGGAAATCTCAGAAGTGGGAAAAAAAAAACCCAAAACCCAAACCCCAAACCTGGGGCTTCCTACTGAAGGAAGCCAACAGAAAAATATACCAAAAAGCTTCCTTTGCATCCTGGTCTCCTTTGAGCATCAGTAGCGAGCTCAGGGCTTCAGATCGTGGACCTTTTCAGCTAAGGCAGTAGGCTTATATGGCAGAAAGTTGTGTTTGTTTTGTGGCATCGCCTTTGTTTCCAGGGATGAAGAGCTGCTGGCAGCTGTGGGTTTCATAGCTATCTGCCAGACTGCAGAGAGGGCAAACGTGGAAACAACGAGGTTTAGTTCAGCTTGTAAACATTGGCAGTGGTTAGAAACTCTTCCCACTCACCTCTGGTTTCCCCTATTCCAGCTCTACAGCCTCCAACCCCTTCCCTCCTCTCGCAGGATATGCCTGAGGTGCTCAACAGAACATCCAACGAGAGGAAAAACATGTTTTCTTTAGCTTAATTCTCAAAAGAAAAAAAAAAGTGCTCATCCGTTTTAGCTGAAGTTTTTTCAAAAATGCAATTTGAGGCAGACGCTCAGCATGGAAACTTCAGTCTGAAGAGCTGAAGACTGGTAAAGTCTCATTTGCAACTGAAAGCAGTGGAAAGTGTCTGGCAGACTAAGTTACAGACAATGATATTACTTTACAGAATACCCCTAAGCGCAAAAAAGCCTTTTTTTTTTTCCTTTCCACAGTCCCTGTCATTAAATCTTTGCCTGAGGATTATGAAAGCTTGCCTGTCCTCCAGTGTGACTGCTATGACATGTAGAATACCCAGTGAAAATACGCAAGGATCCTCCATACCACCTACCACAAAAGGAGGCTGGTCTTCAGACAGTGTTCATCTAAGATATTTAACATCCCCAGTGCTGCTTCAAGAATTGGGTCTTCAGTTACCGATGCTGCGACAAAGCTCTGCAGAGAATCACAGCACAAATAGCAACTGTGGTTTCACGCAGAGGAAGGAAAATACCACGTAAAGCTTTAAAATTTGCTTCCTAAGAGGAGAGGGGCTGCGGATGAGCGCTAGCTGGAAGAACAGGGATGAGTGAGCTGGATGCTCAGTGGCGGGAGACTGGTGGCATCTTCTGTAAGTTTAAAGCAACGATGCCCATGTATCTCAAAAGAGTAAGGATAAGCTCCTTGGCAGGCAGCAGGTTTCCAGATATGGCACATGAGGACAATTTTGTGAGCTGGGATCCCAACCACACTGAACTACAAACTACAAAGTAGTAAATCCCGGAAGGCATTGCTCCAGTGAATGAGCCATCCCAGAAGCTTAGAACTGCCGTGCATTTTGAGAGCTCTGCAAAACCTGCAACTACCTGGACCTGGGGAACATAAACCTTCAGGGGAAAACCCAGATGATTTTATAATATAAAGCAGCTGTAGACATTTATTCCAAAGGTTAGCTGTGAAAATATTTAGTGATCACGAGTGTTTTGATGTCCAGCTGGTCCCTAGCACGCATCACAGCCATTAACTCTGCCTGGCCAGGACACAACAGCACAGTGCCGTTGGAATTGTTGCAGAGGCCTGACCCTGCTCTGGGGACAGGGACAGGCTGCCTCTCCTAGTCCTGGGACTCCCTGGTCCCAGAGGACCAGGAACCTTGGTTCCTCTAGACCTTTGCTTCAGCAAACGGTTGTGCATTTTGCCTGCTTAAACAGTAAACAGCCAGGAACAAGGATTTCCTTGTACCATGAACGCTCCTTGTGAGGACCAACACGTCCCACACAACCACGTCCAATTTTTGTGGCCTTTTCTGCAAGTTGCGGGTTGCAGTGCATGAGCCACGGTCAAAACGGGCACTGACCTCAGACGTGCAATCCAGAATGAACCTGGGAAAAACAGCAGGATTTGGGGGGAGCTATGAACTGATCGTCTTACACCATTAACAAGGATCTCCTTACACGTCAATCATCATTTGAAAAGGCATCACTGCCGCTGGTGTCGTCAGTGAAGAGTCGAAAAATGGTCCAGGCATTGCCATGGGTGGCTTTTCTCGGTGTGTCGCCCGGCCAGAAACGGTAACGGGAAGGATGCACCACGCTCACTGGTTAAGCAATGACATGTAAAAAAAAACACCTGAGGATCAGCTCACATGCTCACTTTGCATAAATGTTAAAAGGAGAATTTATTCTGAAGGGAAAATCATGGCTTGCTCCTGGGAAGACATGTAGAACAGGCAGTAAGGCAGAAACCTCTGCTGCTATTCTCTGCCCCAAAGTTCCGGCACTGCTGCCCACGGGGTGGCACAGCGCTCGGCATAGTTTTAAGCAGTCCCAAAGGAGCGCATGCTGCTCTGACCTAAAGGAGACGCACCACCCTCTCTGAAACCCCAGAGCGTGACCACGCACCTGCAAAAGCCCGTGGCAAGCATCTACCCAGCACCACGGTCGTGCTTGGATGGCTGACGCGACACCTCCCCCTACTCACAGCTGACCCCTCCACAGTTCAGCAGAAAACCGCCCGTCTCAAAACCACTGAGCAGGTCACCCACACGGAAAGCCTCTGTGGCATCTGGGCGCTCCTTCGGGACCATGCTGCTCAGGGCAAGGCAGAAGAGCAGGCTGAGGATTGAGATCACCACAAACAACATCAGAAAGTTATTTTTCATAACTATTTCTGGATTAGAAAATAAATTAACAATTCCTTATTTCACTTATTTCCTAGAATTTCAACCTAACAAAAATAATGTATATATTCTTGAAAACTATATTGCTTTTAACTTTTTAACCATCTAACCAGAAGAAACCAAGAGTCAGCCTTGCTTTCGTTTTCTATTTCTTGATATTCCTACCCATCTTCCTACTCAAAAACAAACAAACAAAAAAAGCCAAACGCCAAAAGATGCAATAACTAAATAATAACTTTGGTAGCACTACAAGGGCCTAGTACAGAGGTCTGAAGTTTTATTACCATTGAAAGTGGAAGAGCAACTGCTCATCTCTGATGTATTAAGTAATATCACAGAAATATGAAGACTAAAGGCTTATGATTCAAAAAATAACACATAAATAAATACCTGGAGGAACTAATTCACCAAAATCTTAGGTTGCACCTATCAAGTTAAGCATTAGTATAGAATCAGCACCCAACTTTTTTTTATATGCAAGACTCATAAAAGTTTTTAGAAAACCCAAACAGGCGAACCCTTTCTTCACACAAGTTGGAGCCACTTCCACAAGCTTTAATCTTGCTTTTATGTAAGAGTTGGCCTCGTTTCATCACTGTCCTTTAACTGCAAAAGTAACCAAAATGCTTGCATGCATGTTCAAAAACTTGAAGTCACTTTCAATTGTCCTTGAAGTGTGAAGAGAACAGCATGTTTATTATATGCAAAGGAAGAAGCTGTAGAAAGAAACGCTGCTGTACTTTAAAAGCAGCCATGACCACATCGCTTACGAATATCATCCTTCCTGATCTAGACACTGGCTTTTCAGTTGCTACTGCCCAAAGGCATCAACAACAAAGCTGCTTTAATCATCTTGGAGCTTGTTTTTTCTCCCTTTTATATCAATAACATTTCTATCAGATGCAAAGACTGTCTTATAATTTGTAGCCAAGATGCACCAATTACAGAGCTGCCAATCTTTAAGATTTCAGAAAATATCAAGTACAAAAGAACAGCGGATTCCACACTTAGCGTGCCTCTCAATTACAGGTTTTTTGGGCAAATGTGAACATATGTCTCACCACTTCTATTGAGAAGAAGCTCTTCCCATTGATACCCGTGCGTAATAATCCACGGTACAAAGTTTCTTCTACTAAGAGAGCAGAAAAGTATGAAAAATGTCACATGCCTTCCCCTGCCACCCAGAAGTTGGTTTTCCTTCACTCATACCACCACAAAAAGACCTTCTTTCCCAGAATGAAACTACATTTCAGTTTTCAAAGCCAGGCTCCATAGCTAGCATTACATAGCACATAATCTTTAAGGTCGGTTCCTGTGCAAGCAATATGGTTTGCTTCGGTGTAAGGGAGCTTGAGATGATCCCGCTGAACAGGCAAGGAGCATGACCCGGCTCCCCAGCTGCTTTGGCGGAAAAAGAAGCCATGCCACAAAATGGATAACTGAGATTTCTGGGTCTATGAAAACCTTAGGCCCTTTACAGAAGGTAAATGGGAGGTGATTACGGACAACCCTCTTGTTGACAAACTGAACAATACAATCTTACTTCCTGCTTTGATCAGGGAAATTCTTGGCCATGGCCACTGCAAGACAACATGGCGGTTAACTTCCAAAATTGCTCATGGTACTTTTGAAGGAAGTTAATAAGCGGGACTACATGAGCAATGGAAACTGAATAGGGACAGTATCTCCTACCTTAATCTCCCAAAGCTGAAATCTGGAAGTTACCAAGTACAGTAAATTCTGTTCAAGTTGGGTGGCAAATACCTTTCCCATCAATCACGTTCTTGGATGCCTTTTGCTTGCCTTTAGTCTGAAGCTAAGATAAAATGCCCAGCCCCCTGAGTTAAAGAATATAAAAACCACAGAGAAGCTGCGTTTCCTTTCCAACATCGAGAGGCACTATTTATTAAAACTACAGGGTGAAAATCCATCACTGGCTCCAACAGCAACAACCTCCCCGAGAACTAAAACTTCCCTGAAGTCAAGTAAAGCCAAAAGGATTTTTCTTCAGAATCTCATTTCTTAAGGTCTTCAAGAACTTGGACACGTAGCAATGTGAATATAACGAATGACAGAAAATCATATCCATATTGAATTTTGAATTGCCTACCTATTTCACTTCATTTTTTTTTTATTCCATAGGTATTTATGCCTATTTGGATTGGACTAGATAGTACTTGCTAAGTACTTGCAATCATGAATTCTGGATTCACCATGTGTTTTGTAAAAGAAAATATTACTCTGCCTCTTCTTGAGATTTTGGGAATCGCAGAAAAATCCTATCAGCTTCTATCAATAAACCTCAGAATGTGAAAATATAAAGCACCCTCTAACAGCTATGA
>NW_010262222.1:0-5397 GCF_000690775.1 Eurypyga helias | reverse complement strand
ATTCCTGCTCTGTATGATGCTACAGCCACGCTCACCTGCGGAAAATGAAACAGAGAGGATTTCCAAAACATGGCAAAACACAGCTTGTCATGGGCTGAGGGGAAAGGCAATAAGTGCAGCCAGAATTTTTAACAAAACTGTTATACAGTCATACACCAAATTAAAACCAGAAGGACTACGCGGCAGTTTAAAGCAGAAAATCCAATATCCAGTCTGAGTGCCTGTCCAAAAACGGCCAACTTTTCCACAATTAATTCCAACTTATTCTTCCATCCTCCAGCATCCCTGCTCGTGGCTATGTGCATGCCGGCTGGCTGCTGGCAAGAATTTCCCTCCAGAGCTGTATCAGGCGCTTGGGTTATCTCCCTCCGAGTCAGTGGGGCTTATCTCCGCACAAACGCTGGTATTTGTTCACATGGTTTCCTGCGAAAGTTGCGACTGATTTCCTTGTCTGGTCTTTTAAGTTTTTCTCTAAAACTTGACAGAGTAGGAGGAGCCTATTTGCTTTTTCTAAGTATGCTGCACCTTGTAGGAACACATCTAAAGTGTTTTATCCTGTGCAAAAAACCCCATCTTAATTAGTACCATTCCGAAACTCATGGGCAAAACAAATGACTAGAAAGACACTTCCTACGGACGTCAAGTAATAGCTTTCATCGTCAAATGAAAAGAAGAACAGCAGGCAGTTCTGCTCAAAAACACCCGTCCTGAATAAGGAGGAAGGCTGCAGGGCGTATCCCTGGGTGCCACAGGGTCCCAGCACCATCACTGCATCCCTCAGCCTAGCTGTCCCAGCTGCCTGGGCAAAAAAAGGGATGGAAAGGAAGGGAAGGAAGAAAGGATGAAAGAAAAACTGCATTTAAACAAACAAATCCAAAGCAAATGACTACAATGCCTTGTCCTCTGGACAGCTCTACCTTTATAGAAATGGGCAGACTGGATATGGTGAAGCACCTTGAACACTTTTAATAAAAAAACAACCGTCGGACAAGTTCAATTTATTGCACACTAAACACTTCTGAAGATGTACCTGTTGAAGTTACAGGTGTTGGGTGCTTAAAATCTCTCCACCTCTCCCAATTTAGAAAAAGTTGGTCCCCAGAGACCACAGGTGACAGAGCAGAGCTTGGTCCAGAGCTACTGCTGCTGCAGAGACAGCAGAAATGGAAAATCACTGCTCTTGCGGTCATTTCTCCCTTCTCCCTGCTGCGAGATCCGCTTCCTCAATTGTTTCTTGTCTAAAATTAGAGACTCAAAGCAAAAACTTTGTAGCAGCAATCTGGAAACCTCCAGCACAGTCTCTCAGGGCATGTTACAAAGTTGTTTTAACAGGCACTTTCACCTTTTCGCCCCCACTTCATGATTGCACCCCGAATCCATAACTCCCCACTACCACGCTACGCCGCTCCCTCCTGGGTGTAACACTCGTTAAATATCATTAGACAAATCACGCAACAAACACCTCCCATCGCAAGTTTCGCCCATGCCTCATCAAACTGAAAGCATGAATTTCTTTAATAAACTCTTTTCACATGAGCAACTCCCAGTCTCCTAATTATTACTGTCATTTTTTAAACTCCAGCTATTTCACTCGCATCCTGAATAATTCCCATGTAATCCCACCAAAACCCTACAAAGAAGCATTATCTCCTCCACAAGTCTCTCCACCTTTTTTAAGGCCTCAGTCCAAAACCTACAGGAATAACCATAAAATTTTCTTTTAATTTCAGGGGGCTTTAAGTAATTTTACTGCTTATAACATGTGCATATTTAAAATATCTTAAGGATCTTAAGTAAATGGAAAAAAACATTTCTCCCTAGGTATAGTTTTAGAAAAACGACTTTGTGCTATCAGAACAGAAGACACCTTTGAAACTGCAAAGGTTTCAAGACCAGTGTGTGTGGTCTGGCTTTCTGCCCCACCCCTTGCTGGCACTACATGGCCTCCTATTCTCCCCTAAATATCCTCCACCCTGGTCCTTCTTCTCCCAGCAGACACAAGCTGTCCCCAGCGCTTGCAGGCATCCCTGCTGGCTCTCAACTTTCTGTTACTTTACTATGACATTAATTTCCTTCAGGTAGGAGTAAAGAAAATCGAGTCTCAACTTTTTATTCACAATCTCATCCCACAATGATTACCAATTGTCATTAATTTCTACTTGAAAAAGACAAAAAGATTTTGTGATGCCTTGCAAAACGTAACTTGATGCTATATATATGTAGTTTCCTAACGCAGAGATTTTTCTGAGTATAAAAACTGTTCTGCTAAACACTGCCACCCCCAAACAAGTCTTTAGGCAGGTTCTGAAGTACCTGTCCCTGTTCCAAACTTCACCAGGATGGCCCCTGCCCTCGCACTTTCAAATGCCGCAAGGACAACTTCAAAAATGACACACTGGCATCGTTAGGCATTATTTCCCGCAGGAAACGCACATTGCCACGTCAGTTATATCAGCTGATTTTCAGGTATGGCTCAAGATCTTGCTCCACATGTACAAATAGACTCAACGCTCAACAATTTGCAATTTGGCTGTTCGATACCACCACTGCTTCCTCAAGAGCACAGAAGTCGGTTTAGGTGGAAATCAGAGTCTTTGCATTCAGTAACCAAGATCCTGCGTAGGATGCTTTCATGATCTCCCCCAGGATTCCCTTCTCCGATGGGTCTGACGAGGCTTGTGCTTATTGACCCACCGAGAGCGCAGCATCTCCCAGGCTTTACCTGGAGTGCCCGTGCTGAGGGCCATGGTCTGGCTGGTTTATAGACACCTACATGGGTGGGTTTATGTATTTTTGTACCTAATTTCCCATATCACGTAATTTTTGTTGTTGCTTTGTTCTCCTCCTATCCCTCAAACAATGTGAGCGAACAGACTTCTGGAAACTAGAAAACCTGTAGATTTGTACGGATGCTGATGAAGAAACCACAGCAGTTTATTGCTGGAAACTGTGCCTACCCCTTTAGCACTCAGTCCCTCATTTCCATATGTTATATTGTGCTGCAGATCAAGTGTTGTCTAAATAAACAACAAGGCTTTAGGACACAGGGACATGGCTTCAGACAAATTAAATTATCACTACAGCAACAACAAATTAAATTACACCATCGTGACAACAACCCTGCTAGGCGTTCAAGCACTCACGTTTAACTCTGCTGGTGCAATTTTGGCTACCCCCCTCCCCGCCCTCGCAGGGAGCAGCCCAGCACGCTACAGAGCTGACATCCCACCCTCATCATTTTCTCTGCTGCAGGCTGAGGTTAGTGTGGCAGGAACTAACCCAAAGGATGCCAGTGTTTCAGCACAGCAAGCTTCTGCTGCACAGGCAGGGAGAGGGGCACGACTCATTGCCAAACTCTGCAAAGGGAGACGCAAAAATCCAGTGCCGAAACCAGTTGCAGAAATTGCAAGTATTAATTTGTTTCTGGAAATGCTGGTTGGGAGGGAGCACTAGGGATGAGCTAGACCAAACTCTCACGTAAAGACATTAATACTCAGGGTGTCCTGTCTTGGCACTGTGGACGTTTGGGGCAATATGAGTGAGCATCCCGAAACGCGCCAAGTTTGGAGAAGGTCGCTCTCTCAGTGAGATGCGCGAGGCAGCATCTGCGAGCCTGCCGCCTCACAACCTCCCTCACCAGTGCCGTCCCATTCAAGCACTACGGATCGACAGTTCTACAGACAAAAAGTTGCTATCCCCTTTTACTCTTTTTACTAAAGACCCACCTGCATTATCTCTGGAGGAAAAAAAAAACCACTCAAACTCCCAGCCCGCCCACTAAAACCCACCCAACTTTTAGAAAGCCCGCTAAAAAATGTGCTGCTTTTTCAGTCTACGGAACCAGCAACTCAGCCCGCTTCCTCTTCGAACGAGGAGAGCTCACCACAGCGCTCAATCTGGAAATACATCAGACCAAGACATGCGAGACAGATAGCCAGGGTCTGAATCTTGCAGACTCCAGCCTCAACGTGAACAGTCGGTTTGGTGAACTGCCTGGACCGCAGTCTATTTCGATTTAAGATGCTCTTCCCGATTCCTTCTTGGAAGTAGAGACAGGCAGTCTCTGTACAAAGTGCCCCGTTAATTATTTTTCAAAGCAAGGGCTTAGGGTGGGTGATCCTCACGTACAGGAAGAACCACAGACTTGAGCAGGGGAATAAGCACAATATTTTAATTTCTTTTTTCACAGCGGTACTGCTGCATCACTTGCCTCTGCAAAGATGCGATAGGCAAACCAGAGATGTGCCTGCAGAGCCGCACAGCTCCCAGCAAGGCAAAGGCACCCTCCCTCCGAGGGACACACTCTCACATACGTACATCCAGCCCAGTTTTGCACGTGTCTGAGCAGACACGGATTTCCCAACCCTCCAACGTGGGTTCCCCGTTCTAATTCTAGATGATGCTCAGGGCAAAGACCTGCCCGATTTCCTCTTGCACAGCTGTGAAGAAGCTACTGAGCTCCCTGAATATCTTTCTTTTTTTTCCAGTAATTAGACATGAGCCTTCTCAAGCGCGCACAACTGCCCTCACCCATTCAGCCAACAGAAAACGTGAAGTGCGGAACTGGGGATGTGTGATTTTGGCTGCAGCATGGGCATAAGTGTAAATTAAAAAAAGAAATCCATGGGGACTGCACCCTCATGGGCCTGATGGGACCTGAAACCAGCCCCAACATGGCATGAGAATATGACAACACTGAGGGGAACATTGTAGAAAGATCTCCGAATGTGAGGCCTGCGGCTTTGCCGACCACTTTTTGGGTGAAAGCTATTCAGTATTTGTATGTCTCTCCCACTATGGGAATCTCTTGAAAGATCCACTGTGCTTTCAAAAGAGCCCTAACAGAGGTTCAACATCTGCACACCCTCTACACCACCAAAAACATCCCAAAGCAACAAAATCAAAGGACAAGCTGGGCCGCAGGCACCACCCAGGAGTCACCCTACGGTCTGAATCCTCAGTTTCATCTCCCAGTTCCCAGCAGTGAGGATTCCCGCAGGCTGCGGATGCGTAACACTGGAACCGGGCTTCCTTGGCACATGCAAACTTTTATTCCGCTGGTAAACCTCCAGCCTTAAAATTTGCTTTGTAAATGCTTTACCTGCTACCTTACGGATAAGGAGTGCGGGTAGACAGGCAAGAGCAACACGTATTTCATTTTTCAACTACTCGAATAACAAAAAATACCTCCCAAAACACAGAATTATGCTCTTTTCCTCTGCAGTCTAACAGTAATATGCATAAGGGTAAGGGGTTTTTTTAAGTTTTTTCTCCCCTTAACGTCTTAATGGGATAAAAAAGTTCTTCTCACCCAGGTTTGAACCGTTTACCTAAATCCCAGCCGGCAGTTTTTCTACTGCCTTCAATGGGCTTCGCAGACAAAAACCCCACCGGGCC
>NW_010262221.1:0-23808 GCF_000690775.1 Eurypyga helias | reverse complement strand
ATTCTATGATTCTATGATTTTCTACTTTTCAACGTTTTGGGTCATTAGCACCCTTCTGCTGCATGCATAGGCAACGTAGCAGGGTCTGTGTCAGCCATGGACTATCTGACTCAACCTGCTGATGGTGAGAATTGACCCTGGGTAGGGTTCATCTTCTGATGACAGGGACTGTACTTGATAAATCTGGTCATCATTCTGGCAGGGAATGCCTGTTCTGCCAGGCAAACAGCTCTGCTCCATCACTGTAAAACCAAGTTCAGATCCACACACAAACATCATATCTTCAGGCTTTGTCTTGATCATTATGGACTGTTTCTCCTACATGAAAGAAACTGGTCATGTATTAGAGTGATCGGTACAAATGATCTGAAGAAGGAGTTGTGTGAGGAGCTGTTTGGGGTCTGTAGGTATAAAAGTTGGTCCTCTGGCTTACAATTCAATTGCTTATTGCTATCAGGCTCTTCTCTGGGTTCTTACAGTCCGGGACATTTTCTCCCATGAGTGAACTATAATATGTTGGGAATATTCCTCATTTTTCTTTGCATGGATGGAAAGTAGGAGAGCCAAGGTCACTGGGACCACACTGGTGCTAGTAAATTTAAGAGTGCCTGAGATTGTTTCCAGAACTGGGACCCTACTGCTAAACTAGGCTTAGGTTAGGTTAGGCCAGGCTGGATGTGGCTTTGAGCAACCTGGTCTAGTGGAAGGTGTCCCTGCCCATGGCAGGGGGGTTGGAACTAGATGATCTTTAAGGTCCCTTCCAACCCAAACCATTCTGTGATTCATTCTATGAACTGGTCAGTTATTAGAACAGTCCTGGACATAATGAACTCAGATAATTAGCCTTTTTTCAAATGTTTCCCAGGAATCATGACAAGCCACCAGCCATTATCACCATGCAGTTCTGCACATCTTGTTTGAAGGTAAGGGATTTTAATAGCATGTCTGTGGGTTGTTCAGTGCTGGCTATCCTCAGGGGCAGAGGACAGTCCAGGCACATTTAATGTGTAAGAGTAGTCTTAAAGTCTGGGCAAAGCCCCTGTTTGTTTGTTTTTTTGCAAATCTCAGCTCCCAGTCAAGAAGCCACTTCATGAGCAGAACGGCGTTCCGCAGCCTTCTGGAAATAATGAACAGCAGAAAGATCAAAAATCCCGGAGGGATGGCGGAGCTTCAACGTTAATGTATATGGAAAGTTGTGCTCATTTCTGGGTTTCTTCCTACCAGACAGATATTGTCAAATGGCAGGGAGTTCATATAAGAACAACCGACAAATGACTGAAGGCTGGAAGGATTGATTTACAAGGGCAAGATGAAAAGAGCTGAATCAGTACAGCAGTGATCAAGACGTGATGTGACATCTCCCTAAGTATCTGAAGGGCGTAAACACGGAGAAGCAGTGTCTTTGTGGGAAATGTCTTGTGTCTGCTTAACAGCCCGCTTCATTGAGATGTAGCAGGCTACTTACTGTCTATTAAAGAAGTGCCACTTGATCATTATCAGTGTATTTATGGAGGGTCTAATGGCTTTAATAAAGTGTGAATTGCAAAGGTAAAGAGCAGAGGAATCAAAGCCATGTCCCTCCCAGGTGAAAGAAGCACAGCACCATTTTTTTTTTTCACAGATCTGTGCTTTGGCATGAAGTCATATGCCTGCAAGCAGGTTAGTTAACAGAGAACTGAAGAGAAGCTGTCTAGTATGTAGTATGTCCTGCAGTGGAGTGCTTCATTCTTCTGATTATCAGTAAATGCCAAATTTTAGCATTTGCACTCCAAATTCATGATAAAGCAAGGACTTGCCTACAGGAACTCGCTAGGTCTCAGCTAAGATCAATTTCCTTTCTAGCTGGTGCGAGGGCTGGGGATTTGCAAGGCTGGAGTTACCCTTTCCTAATTTTAGGTGCTCATCAATCCATTAACGTGTCCTTGGTTTGAGTTTTCAGTGGATGTCAGGGTGTGAGTTGTCTCATCCTAAAACAGATGCCTACTTGGGTCAGAGGAGCCCTGACCATAATTCACCAATTATCCTGGGAGTTCAGACAGCTAGCTTGCACGTGGGCAGTTATGTTTCTTAAAATTAGGAAAGGTTAACTCCATCCCTGCTGACTGGTCCACATACAAGGAGAACAGTTTTTCTCCAGCAAAAGAAATACCTCTTTTATCTGGATCACATGAGGCTTGTTCTTGAAAACTGTGATTCAAACCTCACCTTAGTGCATCCTCACTGACTTCCCCTGCAGGGAAAGGAATTGGTAAGGACAGCAATGGGAGCTAACGCTGGCCCCTGTGTGAAGGGGTGGTGCTGGGGTTTCGCCATCTGACATGCCCATGGATTGTGCTGGATCCTTTAATAGCATGCAAAGGGTGCTAATTCCCTCTGGAGGTGAAGCTCATCTCCCTATTTTTCCTCCTCTATCCTTAGCTCGTCCCTGGGCTTTAAAGAGAAGCCACCTGGCTGTGCTCCTCTCTTGCACCTGCTTTCCCTTGGATTACATATCGGCCGGAGCCGAGACACAAGTAACTTAAGAATGTTCTCTAATGGAGACTGTGCTGCCCTTATCTCCTCGCGACAGAGGCAGGCGAGTGTGTGAAATGTAACCCCCTGCTTGCCGCCAGCACGGGCAGACCCTTCGTGCCTGCATGGAACTGGGCTGGTGTCGGGCAGCCAGAAGGAAACTGCTGACAGACACAAGAGCCAAGGGCATCCCGATTTGGAGCTGTCTCCAGCTTTTAAAGGACTAGGAACAGACAGCAGCTCCCTCAGGCTCGTATCGCAGGGAGATGAAGGCTCCTGTTACTTCTGCCCTGAGCCATGTTCCAACCCGTGAGCTCTCCTAGAGGACACCCAGCTCGTTGCTGAGATAATCCATTGCTGTTGCAGGGACAGCTGCATACAAACTCAGAGAACTTGTAAGCTTGGGGCCTCATATACCCTGATCTACTTTGTAAGTCTAGCGAGTTTTCTCCACTGCGGAGTAGTGGTGTGTAACTTGACTTGTCCACCTTCACAGATGTCAAAACACTTCGGAGCAAAAGTCTCTTTACTTAGTTCTGAGACAATGGGAACTAATGTCCTTAAAGAACACCAGGGGTCCAGAGACTTGAGTTTTCTGCTGTTCTACTCATTATGTGTCCTCAGGCACATCATACATCTTGCCTATACCTCAGGTTCATTGGTGATGTGGGCAATTATCTCCTGAACACTGGATTACACCTGTTCCTGCAGGAATTCTGAAGACTGTTTCATTGTTCAACCACAACTTACTTCCACAAAACCTGTAGGCTCACTCACTAAAGTCTCAAGCTCACTAGAAGCAATCAAAGAGTCTCAGAGGCTGAACTGGGCCTTGCATCAAGCCTTAGGAAAGGCAATTTGGCCTTCTTCAAGCCTATAACTGAAAAGCAGATGAACTACACTCTCTGGGTGAGTTTCCCGCTCCCCAGCTCCGTGCTACCAAGCACACTCTGAGATTATTTGTGTTTACATTTGCATGATGAATTCCAGAGATTCTGGACTCTAGGGATACAGCCAGAGGCTCTGAAAATCCACACAGAATATTTGATGGTGTATCTGCAGCCTAACACCTTAGTGACTACCTTCTTACCATGGCTTGGTGGCATGGTTTAACTCCAGATGGAAACTAAGTACCACACTGCCACTCACTCGCATGCCCTGATGGGGATCAGGGAGAGAATCGTGGCAGGATGGGGGAAAGAATTGGAAGAGTAAAAGTGAGAAAACCTGTGGGTTGAGATAAAGATGGTTTAATAGGTAAAGCACAAGCAAAGCAAAAAAAGGAATTCATTCATTACTTCCTACCAGCAGGTAGGTGTTCAGGCATTTTGAGGAAAGCAGGGATTTACATCACATGTAACAGTTACTTGGGAAGACAAAAGCCATCACTCAGAACATCCCTCCTTTCCTTTTTCTTCCTCCAGCTTTTTATGCTAAGCATGATACCATATCCTTTGGTTAGCTGGTGTCAGCAGTCCTAGCCGTGTGCCCTCCCAACTTTTTGTGCATTCTCACTGTGTGAGAAGCAAAAAAGGCCTTGACTCTGTGGTAGCACTGCTCAGCAGTAACAAAAACCATCTCTGTGTTATTAACATTGTTTTCAGCACAAATCCAAAACATAGCTCCATACTAGTTACTATGAAGAAAATTAACTCTATCCCAGACAAAACCAGCATGCTTGCCTTAGAGACTGTCATCTGCAACTTGGGGTGCTGAGATGTCTTCTCCTGAACCTGTGCAGAATGTAATGCTTTGTTCCATCTGAACGCAGGGTCTGGACGTGTGTGGTCAGATGGGTGAGACCCCACAGGGGGGCTAGGGAGTGGAGACTGTGGGAAGCGCTCAGCACCACGGACAGAGGCAGAAACGGACACCGGGGGGCAAGGCTAAGACGGGGGGTGGGAGTGAGAGCAGAGACCCCAAACTTCTGTGTTGCAAAAGGTGCTGGTGAGAAGCATTTGAACGTTGAAGTACAGCCAGGATGGGCACTCACCCTTCCTTCTTCATCAACAGTGTCCTCTGGGACTTTGATGGAGTGAAGAAGTAGAAAGCCTGTGTGACAACCAAGAGGGAAGACTGGGAGTAGGCTGCTGGTTTGGAAGGTTCAGCTCCTAAAGTTTCAGAGTGTTAACAATTATTCTGTTTAAGAGAAAGGACGAAGCTTCATGCTTAAACCTCACCATGATTTTGCCTATCCATACTCCCTGCCCCCATCCATCCATCCATCCATCCATCCATCCATCCATCCATCCATTCATCCATCCATCCATCACTGTAGGTCACCTAATGTTCTCTCTCTCCATTCCTTATGAACTCATGAGTTTATCTTTGCAGAAGTTGTTTTTAGGGCATAACAGCCCTGGACTCAGCCTCAGTACAGTCTATTACTATAACACAGATCATGCACAAAAGCCAGTTTCTTCCTGGACCCATCCCACTACTCTGCTGCCTGTCTGATACAGTACAGAACAATTCATATTTCTACCTAATCAGTCCTGCTGTAACCCATTTTTGCCCACTCCTCTGTCTCAGTCAGTGGGACTGCAGAAAGAGACCTCGCTGCTCTGCTGAGGTCTGTGCTGGCTTTTACCAGTGCTGTTTCATTTCCCCCTCATGTTAGCTCAGCCTTATAGTCCACAAAAAACCTCCTTTCCCTCCCTTTCTTCCTATTATCACCCTCATCCTCTCCCTTTCCCAAGTTGTCCAGAGAGTAGCTGAGGGTAAAGTGTGAGAGATGCTGAGGAAGAACAGGAGAAGGTAGAAATGCTCGGTTTCTCTACAAACCAAAGCTCCTTGGAATCACATTGCTGAAGTCAATACCAGATTTCCCCCATTAATTTTGCCTCAAGCAGGGTGGCCTGTTCATGTGAGGGGAAGTTGCATCGCCAGCACCTGTCGAACACCACCCTAGCACTGGTATATAATTTAATGGTCACTATGGGGAGAAAGGTACAGGCTTCCCCCACCCCCTTTTTCCTTTAACGGAACATTATCTAAACAAACGCACTCCAAAACTGCTGAAGCGCAGGCAAATAATGACACAGGAGCAGGAGCCAGGCATTAAAAATTCATGTCGGCGAATATTAAAACTTTTTACTTCATCATGTCAAGGCACCAGGCAAATGCAAACAAATGAGACCCACTGAGCGCTGCCTGCATGGGCCAAGACAGAGACGAGCCACTCACACTGCTGGGGAGAGACCTGCATTGCAGTCCCTGTCTCTCCTGAGATGTCAGACTCAGAGGGGGACAGGGGAGCCGACAGGGTAGTTAATTGCTTGGTGTCTCTAAATGAGCTCCGCAAACTGACAACTCTGAGGAAGGCAGCTCGCTGCATGAGCTGTGGGGCGGGTAGGTGGTGGCCGGGAGCAGCCCCATCCCTTCCCACATGCTGTGCTGTCAAGGCTCCTGAAATGGGGGAACATCTGCTGGGGGGGCTCCAAACCTCTTGTTTATTTGGTCCTGTCTTTACTAATTAAGGCACCAGCCCCTGTCTGCTGCTCGCTGTGCTGTTGACAACAGCCTTGTTCACCAGGGGTTGGGTTGTGATGATACCCAGCAAACTGAAATCACGGAGCTCTCCCTGCCACCCTGGAAGAGATGACACCAGGGGCTGGTGTTTGCAGGCAGGGTAGGCCACCATGGGAAGGGTTTGAATCCCCTCCTGGAGGGGATTATGTTGAAGAGGAAGAGGTTCCCAGGAGGGTGAGCACAAACAACCACTCCTCTCCTAAAACTGGTCCTGAGGATCTGAGCATTTAGGTGCTCACTGCAGGTATCAGAGCCCTGTTTGACCTCATTCCTCTGCTATTTATGGCCCAGCTCAATTTTGCAGAGATGAAGATCTGTGTCTGGGTCCCCTGGGGAGCTGGTGGAAGGATGGGCCAACTCCAAAATGCTGTGTTACCCCTGCATCCTTTAGACAGAGGCAGTGTAACATGAAAACAACTTTACTCAAGCCATATGGTGATTTTACTGGCCGCGTTTTCAAGGCAAGGCATGAATCAAGCTGAGTAAAGTTGGTGGAAAGAGCTCTTCAATTAATCTGTTCCAGCACCATCTATCACTAATTAGGTAATTTTCCCTGTTTTGCTGCACACACTTTTAATGCACCCTGTTTACTTAATGACTCCTGTGATCCCCCTTAACACAATTACTGGTAATAAGGAACTGATGAAGAAAAGGATTAGACCAGTGATCTCTTTCTATATGATGCTTTATTGGAAGTGCACTGAGCATCACATTTTGATTTTTAATAGATAACTTCCCTAAGTAATTGATTAATCATAAACTCACAGACTGCAAGAGCCAGAGATAATTTTATGGCACCTAAAAAAAGGAAACTATCTAGATGATGTAATAACTAGCAATCTAGAGGCAAATAAAGGAGGGGAATGTTTGATTAAACATTCAATATATTTTTATCGCCTTGTGTGTTATGGAACTGCCTTCGTTGGTTTATCGTGTGGGAAGAAACATCATAATAACAACCAAGGCAGGTGTTCAGAGAGCCAGATGCACCCTTCTGTGAGTAGGATGCAAGGCTGGCAAGATGGGCAAAGGAGCAATGACTATTATGATTATTTTAAATCACTCTGCCTCTGTAGCCTAGATAAGCTGTGAAAAAATGAAGCTTACAGCAGGATGTGATGCTGTGTCACACCACAGGTAACATTTCAATGCCTGGCTCCTAATGGTGATGTCCCCAGCCCAGAGCTAGGCATCTACGTGTCCTACAGAGTGTCCTAACCAAGGTTTCTTGAATATTGGATGAGGACTATTAAATCATAGAATCACAGAATGGTTTAGGTTGGAAGGGACCTTAAAGATCATCTAGTCCCACCCCCTCTGCCATGGGCAGGGACACCTTCCGCTAGACCAGGTTGCTCCAAGCCTCATCCAGCCTGGCCTTGAACACTTCCAGGGACAGAGGATCCACAATTTCTCTGGGCAACCTGTTCTCATCATCCTCTCTATGATGAATTTCTTCCCGATATCCAATCTAAATCTACCCTCTTTCAGTTTAAACCCATTACCCCTTGTCCTGTCACTTCAGGCCTTGTAAAATATTGGAGGTGAAGTGGCTCTGCTTTGATAAGCAACACTAAATGGTGATAGACATGACAGAAGTGCTTGGAGCTCTTCAGCACACGCTGCTCAAGGCTGAAGGGCTCCTGAGCCTGTCCAGAAGCACAGTGTAAACTATCTGGGGAACATCAATACTGGAAATTATGGTGTCTCTAGAAAATAAGTTTCTTCTAGTCCAGGCAGGTGCAGGGCTGGGCTTTGGGGACTGTAGATGTAATTTCTCCCAGGGTCTACCTCAAACCTTTCAAGGAGTGGTGAATTTCTCATTGACTTCAACAGGCCACAAGAAAATCTCCTTCCATGATTCTATGGGTATCCCACAAAACAACAACAACAAAAAAGGCATTACAGAGTTATGTGGTAAAGGATAGAGATAGAAATGGGAGAGAGAGCTTTCAGCTATGAGTTCTGACATTAAACGACTTGCTGCACTTCAGTCCTGGGCAATGGTCATGGATACACTGTTAGCTCATGTAAATGAGTTTTAATATTTTAAAACCACCTGCACAAGGCCCTGCACAGGTACAGAGGGTGTTTCACGGATCCTGGCATACTGAGGTTGTGCTTCTGCAGATGTACAAAGAAGAAAGGTCTAAGGGAAAGCAGGAGTTACTTGGAAGCTCAAAAGAGCTTTGTAATACAGCTGTATTACAAGCTCTGTAATACAGCTTGTGCTTCCTCTCCATCATGGGAAGCCCTTTGTGGTGTGCCAAGTCCTCTACACAGAGTTTCCTCTGACCCTTAGAAGCTTTCTTCTGGGCTCTGTGGCCTGGCTGGCAGTTCCCTGCTGCTCCCTGCAGTCACTCCATCTTCTAGCAGGAGCTGCAGGCTCCCAGCTCTGTGCTATGGATCTTCATCTCTGCTTCTCCCCAGATCAGGCTCAGTAGATCCCCAGGAGCAGCTCCCTCAGAGAGTCCCACTTCAGGTCTCTTTTATAGAAGCAGAGAACAAACAAGTAACAGAGAAAATGTCCACTGCACCTTCTCACACCATCAAGTGTGAGTGGCTTCAAGATGACAGAAGTTAGTTCAGGCAAGAACTGGGGAAGCCCTCTCCTGGCTGTGCATGCAGGTAGGCATGAATCTGACTGTCAGAGGGCAATTTATGTCGTGGCACAGGGGCTTTTGCTCTTTTGTTACTTTCTCCAAAAACTTTCTTGGAGTTTGCTGTGTACATGGAAAGGCACTTCAGAGCCAGGATTGAGAACTGGACATAAAACAGGTCCCAGATCCTGCAATCTCACCTCCCTAACCTTGCACCACGGCTGACATATGTCGTGAGTACCATAGGCTTTGCTTCAGTCTCCTAATTCAGACTTAGACAAAAGCCAAGGATGATAAAGGGACTGTAGCAATCTATGTGTTGGCTCTGAGGGCTACAGGTAGGAAAACAACCTGAGGCAGAGGAAGAGTTAATGAATGGGGTGCAGGGGAAGAGAAGAAGGGTCTTGGATTGCAACACAAATAATAGATAAATCAAGCAGCAGGAGACAGTTTCTTCAGTGCCAGTTTATTTATCATTGTTTTGTCTGGGCACTGACGAGCCGAGGAAGATGGGGTGGGCAAACAACATCATCTGGCTTGATGGATGAGGCGTGGAGAGTGAAGAAACCTCTGCCAGGCCTTGAAGGGGAGGCAGGCAGGAGGCAGCCCTGGGAGGGGTGCAGTGATGCAGTGGGGAGAGCACTGTGTTTGGCATTGGGTGGCCATTCTCCTTCCCAGCCTTGACTACCTCCTTAGAAAAGGGAGCAGGTGGTACAGCAGGCAGGTACTTGTCATTTCTGGAGACCTCTCTCAGAGACAGATCTGAGATTGAAGCATCCTCAGAGCCAGGATCAGCATCCTCACTCCCTTCTGCCACTGACCTGTGTTTTACTTACACCTTTGCTGGACCCTAGAATTCTTCAGACATTTAGATATTAGAAAGAAATCTTTCTAATGTATGTATATATTTATGCCCCCAGAAAAGAAAAAAAAAAAAAAAAAGCACTGTATTCAGTCTTCTGGGTGCTATATACTCGGGGGAAATCACGAGATCCCAGATCCATAGAAGTCCTTAAGTCCTTTATGCCTTTTGTGGCTATTCCTCCCATCCAGGCTTTTCCAGAGCAGATGCTCAGCTGCCATTTGACTCCAGCAATGTTTTAATACCAGGTCTCCCAACACACTCTTTTACTTCTGAGCTGATCAGAGCCCTGGCTCATCTAAAAACTTTGCAGATCCAAAATCTACAAACTCAGTCTAGGGATGGGACACTGGCCTCATGAGAAAGGTTTAAAACTGAACATGTTCTCGAGCAAGGAGCACTCACCTAGAAAGCCAGAATCCTGGAGCAGGAGATGAAAGAAGCTAGGAGGGGGAGGAAAAGGCACATGGCCATAGCTGCAAGGATCTTGGCTACTTATCTTTTGGCCCAGGATACAGGCTTGGGATGCATATAAGACTGACTGCAAAAGATCATGGAGATTTCACCCATTGCCTACTGATGCCTTGAGTGTGGGGTTAATGCTAATATAACGAATCCACAAGATTGTGGCTGTTATTTGAGCGCAACTCTTACTTGGTCAATGTTACTGTTGACTTCGTCTGTCAGGCATTTGTACTTCCTCCTTTGACCCTTCTCTTCATTGCTTGAGTGCTGGCTGGTTTAGCTGGCCACTTTCCAGAAGCTCCTTGTCAAGGATGAACATCCTGAGCAGGAGGCATTTAATGGCTTCTCATTGCTGTGTCAAAGAAAGCAAAAAGTCAATGTAGCTCTGTTGGCCATGCTCCAATCCCCATAGATGAAATGTTTAAAACTTGACTGTCTTGGTTGTAACTCATGCTCAGGATTCTCAAACTATATTTGGGATATCTGTTAAGAACAGGCTGTGTTTTATCTATCTGTGTTTATGATCATCCACCTAAACCTTCCAGGGACAAATATGTCCAAGCTCTTTGCCTTGAGCCACTAAGCTCTGGATCTTGAGGTTCTCTGCTGGAGGGGTTCCCTTGGGGAGAACACATGCCAGAAGGACTTGCAAGTCAGGTAGAGTAGCTTTTACTGACAGGCTAAATCCCATCTGGGCTTCTCAAGGCAAGAAAAGAAAGAAGATCCATCTGAAAGTACAACAGGAATGTGAGTCACTACAAAGGTGCTGATCCTTTTGAAATAACCAGGGTTACTTCCTCGCCTGCATTAAAAGAAAGCAAAATGGGTGTAGAAAACTGAGTATCCTTCTGGAGAGAGCTGATACGCACCAAGTGGGGCCTCTTTCTACTTACTGTGGACCAGGCCAAATCTATCTCTCTTAAACACAGAGGTAACAAGCTACGACTGTGGCCACAGATCCCAGTCTTATGATAATTTCCAAGGGGCTCACAGATCCCTGTATGAACTTGATCAAGCAGTGTCTCTCTGACCTTATAAACAATGACAATTTTGGTTCAGTATCTGGGATTTGTCCCTTTTGACTGTTTCTATTAACAGAATGCACAACACAGTACTAATCCCTGTAAGGGATAAGGGGAAGGGAAGGGGTGTGGGTTGTAGCATTTTTATTTTCAAACTTCCAGGCTTCTCCACAGCTGTGGGGGGCTCATTTATTTAGAGAAATTCCCTTCCCCCATAGCAGCACTTGCCTTGTACAGACCCCTCTTATGTATCATTTGGCTGTGTTCGGCTTTCCCCACCATTGGGAACTAAGCAAATCAATGCAGCCCTTTGGTGGAATTAAAAATAAAGAACTTTCTTTAAATGTCCCATTAAAGACCAAGGCAGCACTTCTTGGCTTACTCCTTTTTTTTCTAATTTTTTTACTTTTTTTTTTCCTTTTTCTTTTTGGTTGGCTGCAAAGAAGCTTTTAGAGCGAAGAGGGATTTCAATAATTACCATCTGATTGTGCCCCCGATACGGTACCCTATCCCCAAAGCACAGGCCCTGCACACCTGCCCTTCATCTGAAACTCCAAGGGAAGCAGTTTAACACGAAGCCACATTGATATTCAAATAGATTATCATGCAGGCAAATGGAGGTAGCATTCCAGCCAGCAGCGTGTGAAAGAGCAACTAATGGATTAGTATTTATGGTCGAGTATAATCCACATTTTAGGATACTGCATCTGGAAGGGACATATGATGAACTCCTTTTTTCCAGCCCCCCCTCTTCCTCCATCACCGCCTCACCCACTCCATCTCTCCTTCTTCTCTGCATCTCCCTCCTCCTCTCCGGACAGGATACAGCAGCCTTCTGGCACCGCTGAGCTTGACAAAATTGATGACAGGACTTTAGGATCCATTAGAAAAACAAATTCTTAAACAGTGTCTTCTAAAATCAATCACTTTTGCCTTTAGTGGGATTTATCGCTAGCCTGCCTGCCCCTTATTGTAAAGATTCATGTCTCCTAAGAAGAAAAAATGACCGAGTGGCTAAACTCAAGGCTGGAGGCACTGTCCTCTCTTCTTGTCCCCACGGAGGTGTTTTTCGGTGTGTGCAAGGGGGATGTCTGGGCTTGGAAGAGCTAGCAGTGGTGGTAGTAGATTTGGCCTTGTGGGGCCTGATCCAGTGCAGACCTCCTAATGGAGATGTGGCACATCCCTCAGCTAGGCTCTTGGGTCCAGAGCTGGGGACCAGTAGCACTCAGGAATGGGGAAAAAGATGATGTAAATGTGCTCAAAAGAGAAAGATGGGGACATAACTACTGAATGTTAAGGTAGGATGATTGGGAGCATTTCTTCCAAGTTAATCGGTTTCCTGAATTAATCATTGCTGGAATCAGAGAATTTCTTTTATATGAAACAGCTCCTGAAGTGAAATTTGTAAGGAATGTACAACACAACATGATAAATCCACAAGGAAGAAAAGCAACCAGTTAAACAGTGTAGGAAGTGGCATAGCAGCAATAAATGGCTTCATGGCACTGGGTGTAGGTGCCCACAGCAGAAAACTTTGACGACAGAGACATACGCAGGAGAGGGGAATAATCTCCCCAGGGACAGACTTCAACAACACAGGGAACAGCCCCAGGTGGATTTTGGGCTGCAACCAAAGAGCTGATCATGCCTTGTAACACATGTGTCGGTACATTTCTTTAGGTTTTGGCTCTTATTTCACATTTGTATGGGCTGTACTTCCAGTGGCATGTCTGGAGATCAACTGGAAGAAAGGGAATTGTGGCCACCTAACACTAAGGCAACCAAGTCAGCATGAAAAACCTCTTCTGAGGTCTCCTTACAGCTATATATTGCAAAAGATTTGAGGTTTAATATCCCTGGGGAGGGAGGGAGTCTTGTTGGAGATAGTCTCATGGCTTTTCTCCCTGAACTGTTTCATTTAGTGATCAGAAAAATACAGGCAATGTAGTTGCAGGAACTTATTTTATGAAATATTGAAAGTCTATCAAAATTATAACCTATTATTGCATATTTCAAGGGGCGAGGTTGGTTCCAGGGGTCCCTGGATTTCATTTTGCATTGGACTCACTAGTAAGAGAAATGACAGGGAAAACTTTCAGGCATCTTTTTCCAAGGTGAGCCCTGTCTTCAGGCATCTAACTCAAGCTGGCACAGATGAAAGGTGAATTGAGCCCTTGGTTTTAACTTCATGATGCTTCATGGTGTTTTTTATCCTCACTTTTATCAGGTCCTGCCCAGCACAGGCAGGCTGGGCTTGTTGGGTGATTTGAAAGTCTGGGAGGTAGAAGAGGCATAACAGGGAAAAAGGAGGGTAATGATGCAAAAGGCAAGTCGGAGCCTCCTCAACCCCAGGGCTTAGCATCCTCCCTGTCTTAGGTTCAGGGACTGGAGAGGATGATGCCAGAACATTAGTAAATTCAGAGAGAAGCTCATAATTCCTATCGATTCTCAACCAGCCAGTGCGAGGTGTATAAAAATGCTTGTTCTATCATTTAGAAAAATGGCAATGTTATGATAGAACTGATTGATTTTCCTCTTTAGGAATATTCATAAACACTGGTTCCAAGAACTGATAAATCTCCTTTCTCCTGCGCAGAGTAAATCATTCCCCAGTGCTTCCCAGAGCGCCGGGGGCAAGGGAGGTTGTTATTTCTAATCCCTTTCAAAGGAGCAGTAAATGGGGGGGGCCTGGGGGTACAGGGGCTTGGTGGCCAGGTCACCCACAGCCCGTCAATACCAGACCTTCTTTCTAGAGGGACTTTAAAAGCCCATCTCTCCCATTATGTCCCTGACTGGGGAAGGCTGGTGAAAAAGGATCAAGAGCTCGCTCCTTGGCCCCCAGCTGGGAAATACCTCTTGCTCGCTTGATTAGCTGCATGCATTTTTAGGTTTGGCTGCAATTTCCAGTTCCATTTCCCTCCCCCCTGCTCGATGATATGCAAATATGAACTCCAGCTGGGATGTAAATCCTCCTTCCTCAAGGAGCCTTCCCTGGGAATATGCCGTCTCATTGTGGCCTTCAATCCTCCAGGCACAGGACACTTTAGCCATTCTGAAAGACGGGACCACTGCCTGCATGTCTGGTTTGAAGCACCTTGGCAATCCCTATCTCCTCCTCAGAATGGAGAGGTAACAATTCTTCTGTCCAGGAGAGCCTCCCTGAGCCCAACCACAGGATCTTGGGCACAACTGGCCTCAACCTCTCACTGCTTGGGTTTAAGGTGGGATGCTCTTCCACCCCATGGATCTACAGGCCACCTGCTGGGAGCTGCCCCCATCCAAGACCCATCAATGGGCCCTCTGGAGTGGAAAAGACATGGTGGAGCCACGCTGCAGGTGCATTCCCACCTCAGCCTCCTCCCTTTTTAAGAGAGTGTTGTCTGGGGGTTCACCAAGAAGTTATCCCAACCAACCCTGGAATTGTCTGTTCCTGCTGGACAAAGTTTGGTGGGCTAAATAAAATGCTTCCAACTGTGTTAGCTTGCTGTGGTTGAGGGAGGGCTTGTCCATCTTCCTCCCTGTGCTTGTGGTGGCATTGACCAGGTAATGGATCCCCTGCCTGCCAGTGTTTTCAGACTGCTGCTGGCTCAAGTGTCCCTGTATCACAGAATCATAGAATAGTTTAGGTTGGAAGGGACCTTAAAGATCATCCAGTTCCAACCCCCCCTGCCATGGGCAGGGACACCTCCCACTAGACCAGGTTGCTCCAAGCCTCATCCAGCCTGGCCTTGAACACTTCCAGGGATGGGGCATCCACAACATCTCTGGACACCCTGTCCCAGTGCCTCCCCACCCTCTGTGATGTTATGGCTGTGCACACAGGCAGCTCTTCCAGGCTGGCAGGAGACCATGTGCCAGTGCAGGTCACCACATTTGGGCTGCTTGTCACTTTTCTGGTCAAGCACCTGTGGTTATGGGCTTCTCAGCATGCCCTGGAGGTGACACCACAGGACAAGTTTCTCATAGGAAGAAGAAAAAAACCATGGGGAAAACTAGAAATTCTTGCATCTCTTTCATCAAGGTATTTGGAAGATAACAGTTTTTATAGGGATTGCTTGATATGATTAGAAAAAACAGGAGCATTTTCAGGTTCAACAAGTCTCTCCCTGGAAACCCAGTCTTGCTTATAAGCTCTAGCTCATCTCAGCTGTAGACACATCACTATATCACCTGTATAAACTTCTAGAACTGCAAAAGAAGTAAAAATAAATGCATTCTCACTTGTCCAGGTCACTACTAACATCTTGCCTAGAGGGTAATACTGAAAATGTGTTTTTTCAGCAGCAAACAGGATATTTTGATATCCAAAGAGGAACTGTTTCCACTGAAATACATTGAGGGGAAAAAAAAAAAAAAAGAAAATACACACGTGCCCCAGTAAAAAATATTGGCAATTTTTATTACCTTTTAGATTTTACTTCTGCAGTAATCTATTTTAATGAGGTCAGCCTGCCTGGCACCAGGTACCCAGTCTAAGTGGAGTAGTTTAATGTCAGGATCAGGGAGGAGAGGAGCACCAGTGAGGGGGGGTCTGGCCATCTGAGACACAAGGGCCCTATATCATGCAAACTTACGGTGTAAAAATTGACTCGGTTTGCACATTTTTAACTGTATTTGAAATCGACAAAAAGTGTAATTATAAAAAGGTATATATCTGCTGGGATAGGTGGGGAATTTGATGAAGCCACTTTGAAAGCACTGGCTTTTCTGTAGGAAAAATATGCTTCTTACTGCACAGTGAGGATTTATTAGATTATATGATTATTTATTAGAATATATGCTGTGGAGAAGGGACCGTGTTATCTATATATTTCCTGTATTATAGCTATAGGTAGTCAACATTAATATTGCTGCAACTTAAGATCAGATTTTAGAAAGCCACTTTTACCTACATTGTTCTTGTCCTTTAGGCAGTAGTTACATGTATTGCAATCAAATATGGTGACATAAGGAAATTCTTCCATCTGCAAAACTAAACTTACATCAAAAAGGTCTCTCCTGCTGGAGATAGGGCTTGGGGCTGAGCCGAAGGGATGTCCACCATGAGGGGTGTAGGGTCCAGCTTTCTCCAACAGCTCTTTTGATCCCAGTCATGAAAAATGATCCATGTCTACAGTGCCTGGAGGTATCCACCCTCCTCATTGTCACCTTTCAGGCGGATGTGGACAAACCATGAACTTGCCTGCAATTTGAATAGGCCAGGCTGACCCAGGTAGGACACATTTGCCAGCATGTTGCTTTTCATGGTCAACTGGAAAAAGACAGCTCCTTTGAGGGATATTTCTGCTTCTCCTTCCTCCCACTCTGCACCCAGTTGTTGGCAATACAACTGCTCGGTGCAGGTGTGGCCCCACTGCCTTGGGATTTGGGGTCCAGCTAGGGTTTTTCAAGCAGCGTGTGGCAGACCATGTGGGACAGAAAAGAGGTTTTATTGCCATTACCATATGATATTTGCTAATATATTGGACTGTTCCTTACCACTGTATGCCTGTTTGGTGTTATGTTCCTTGGAGGCACATAGAAGGGAGGGAGACTGACAGACATAAAATTTGATAGAAAAATTGATAGATATCTATAGTGGAGATGGGCAAATGACTGGAGGGAGATTTGAGATTAGATAAATATGCTTGGGAGATAGATTTGGATGGATACTATCTGTCTCAGATAAAGATCAATATATCTATAGCTCCTTTACACCCATCGGTTTGCTCTCAGTGGCTACCTGACTTATTTTATCTTTTCTATTTTTTTAAGCTGAAAGAAGCATTTTATGTACATCCACACACATGAAAAGGAAAGTGAGAACATCAGATATCCAAGAGACATGCTACAAAAGCCCTAAGCTATACATTTACCCTCTCTCCTGCTTGGTCCCCATCACTCTTTGTTGCCAACATGGTATAGACACCCATCAAATCCCATTGGCAAAGAAGTGCCCAGATCCTGGGATACTAAGTTTGAAAAGGTGGGATCCATCTATGCAGCTGTATTTTATCCAGGACTCTCACTCCTGGCAGCATCAAGTCTTGCTGTTACTGTACAGCCCAAGAAATAAGCCGCTGGGAATTGTGCAACAAATTGCTTAACTTGCTGTTTTGACTCCATCCTCTCCCCCCCAGTTTCTCCCACCCCCAGCCCCCATATACATGATCCTCCCCCTGGGCTTGGCTGCTTACTGCCAGTGGAATCGATTACAGAGAAAAACCCTTTGGGATGGTTTTCTCCCCTTTTCCTCTGCCCCCATCGCATGCCCTCTCTTCTCACTCCCATCACCTCTTCCAGCCCTCGTCAAACCCTGCTCCCACCTCCTCCCTCCCCACCTTCCTCGAGCTCTGGTGAACCCAGTCAATTCATCACCCTGTCAGACCTGTGTGACAGCCCTTCATAAATGCACCACAATGAGTCGGAATAAGCAACAGAGCAGCCCTCAGCCCAGCCAATTTCGCAAAGCAGGCAACATCTGAGAAGCTGAGTCCCAGCGTGCTGGAGATTGAAATTGGGAAATTGGTTCTACTCCTCTTTGGCAGTGCATTTTTTTTTTTTTAAGTATACCTATATATTCTCTCCCTATATAGATATATATTTAAGGTAATTCTCTCCCACTTAAATCTCCAGTGCTTATTACACACGGAAGCTGTGGCCCAGTTGCTTTCTCTCTCTCTTCCCTCAACAGTGGTAGATTATGAGAGGGTTTTATTGGTAAACTTGCTTAGCCTGCAGAAACGTGCTGGCTTCAGCATATTGAGTCTGTAAACAGGGCTGGGCTCTTGGCTGCCACACTGAGCTCCCCCCAACCACTGTGAGCAGCAGGGAAGCGGGTTGTTGGTCTCTCTTTCTGGATGCTTGCAGTCACGTAACGCCACTTCTCCCAGTGCTGCTGAGCTTTGCAGGAGCAGCCCATGTGTGGTGTGAGCACTTATTCCCACCCAGAGGGTAAAGAATGGTGCTAATGCACATCCTCTAGCCATCTACAATGGAGACATGGATATCTGACCTCACTCTGGGACCACCCTGTAATCAAAGGGCAGCGACTCTGTGGAGATCATGTCATCCTGAAGCACGAAGTCTGCGCTGCTCAGATGAATGATGACCGGAGCCCCATTGACTTGATCGCCATCAACCATAATGGGTTCAAAGATAACTGGCATGGATGGACATACACTTTTTTGTAGGCACTTAGGGGAGATGAATCCCACATGCAGTTTGACCTGAGAGCTTTTCAGAGAAGAGATGGCCTTGTCAGAGTGTGTTTCTGCAGGAGGGGACTCTTGGTATTACCTTCTGGTATCTCACTGGTGGGTGAAGCTGAGGCGATGGGTTTTGTGGTAGCAAGTTGGCAGATGTACCTTGTGCATGGCACGGATGGGGTGCAGATACTTGTTCTGAGCTAGCAGAAAGATGAGGTGCCAGAGGCAAGCTCACAGCAATGTCCAGACTCCAGTCTTGGAGGCTCAAGTTTAATCACCCTGACACCTTTCCTCAGGGCTAGAACTGCCCCTGACCCCTTCCAGTGGAGTGACTGTGGGACATCACATGAAATTAAGAGATTGCAGAGTTGAAACAAAACAGAAAAGTGGAGGTCGTATGTCAGACAGCACACAGTTAAGCTGTCATGGGATGTGGTGGGTGCTACACGTCCACAAAGGTTAAATAAATAACTAAATACAACTGAATAGATTTAGATGGGAAAATCTGTAAAGGGTTAAGAAATGCAAGACTACCTGTGGCTTAGGAGATGCAAACTGTATGTTTTTGGAAGCCAGGATGGTACTCTGGGGAGTTTTAACTATGACCATCTTGTGCTTATACTCTGTGAGGTCATGTTGGGAGATGAGCTCTTAGTTTGAGGTGGTATGACCCTTCTTATGAGATGACCTGAACGCCATGAGGTGCCTGAGGGGTTTAAAATGAGTTCATCTTCAAGGAGGCCACTCTTATTTTTACTAGCTCTTATGCTGTGGTTCCTGACAATGCCACCAAATGACAGATGGATGTGAAACTCCTCTTCAGCACTCAGAATAATGCTAAGTGGCCACTTCATAGAATCCTAGAATGGTTTAGGTTGGAAGGGACCTTAAAGACCATCGAGTTCCAACACCCCTGCCATGGGCAGGGACACCTTCCACTAGACCAGATTGCTCCAAGCCTCATCCAGCCTGGCCTTGGACACTTCCAGGGATGGGGCATCTGCAACTTCTCTGGGCAACCTGTTCCAGTGCCTCCCCAACCCTCTCTGTAAAGAATTTCTTTCTCATGTCCAATCTAAATCTACTCACTTCCAATTTAAGCTTGTAACCCTTTGTCCTATCGCTACAGGACCTTGTAAAAATCCCCTTTCCATCTTTCTTGTAGCCCTTTCAGGTACTGGAAGGTGCTGTAAGATGTCCCCAGAGCCTTCTCTTCTCCAGGCTGAACAAGCCCAGTTCTCTCAGTCTGTCTTCACAGAAGAGGTGCTTCAACCCTCTGATCATCACTTCCTAGCCAAACAGAAGTTAATGTGGATGGAAAAGGCTCCATTCATCCAGCTCTCCCACCAGATGCCTGGCACCAACTAAAAATAAAATCACTGACTTTGTAAGTCATCATGTGGAATTGACCTCCCACCACTGGGGAACACAGACTTGGTTCTCACTAAGTCCTGGCTGACACATACATAGAGATTTCCCAACCGTGCTTCTACTTATGTGTGGCATGGGTGGTTTTCAAAGCATATAATGACCTGAAACAGTTGCTACCAGAGTAGTGTCCTGCAAGGAAGTGCCTCACCAAAACCACAGAATATATCTTGTTCACCTCTTGCCATTTCAGCCATTAGACTACCAGCTTCCCTAAGAGCCCAATGGCCTCTCCCTGGTGATCATTCATCCCAGCAAAATGTTAAGAGGCAGATAATTAATTGTTGCGAGTCACTAAAAAAATGATCATTCTTTTCAGAAAATTACCATGATGTTCTGCAGAAATGTTAACGCTTGCAGCCATAAAATGAATGGTGAGCTACAGCACCAGCTGCCAGGAGAGCTGTGAGTTATAATCCCACAATTGGAAGCAAAGAGACAGAGCTTCCAGACGTTTCTGAAGAGAGGAAATGCATATTCACTGGATAGCAGTTTGGTTTTATGATTATTTTTTTCTGCCCCAGAGTCCGCAATTGACTATTAATGACTGAACCAGGGATAAAAACTATTTTGCTGATACCAGCTTGGCATGAAGATAGTCTTCATATTTATTTCCCATCTGACTATTGGGATTTTACTCCAAACAGTTGGAAAAGAGGACTTGGAAAGTCACGGCAATACTGGTGAGCCTATCAGAGTTGTATTCCACTGCCTCCTGGGGCTAAATAGCTCAGAGTTTAAGAACAGCAGGGAGATAAAATTAGTATTACCAGGTCTGAGAGTTAATTGCTGAGAGTTAATGACTCTTTGTATGCTCTCCAACAAATGTCTGGTTGAGGCAGTTAGAAAAGTGGTCTGAACATAGTTTTTGTCCTCATATTCCAGTAAATCCAACCCAGTGAGGCTTAGGGATTGAATCTGGTAGATCTCCAAGGATTTGCCTTTAGAGTCAGGATGACTCCTGACTTTGCATCCAGCAGAGTTACCGTCATTCACAATGCTAATGTTGCTTATTCAAGAACCTAGCTGAAGTGGGCAGGTGTAAAGAAGGACACAGGGTGTTTTTGGAAGGCATTGCTCTCATCCCTCTGCTAGATAAGACCTGACATATTTATCGATTTCCGTTTGTTATGGACTAGCATTTGCATCACTTAGTGTTACTCCACAAATGGAACAAGGAGATGACTCAGGTCACAGCTGGTTTCCCAAATATGGGTTGTTTTTTGTTCAAGAAATGTGCAGTTTCCAAATGACTAGCTCTTGGCCTTCTCTTCCAATCTTGTATTCCAATGACCTCACCTCCTAGCAATGGGGTGGGTTTTCTGGCTCTCAGACCACTTGCCTGCAGGGAAGTCTGCAAGTAACGCAGTCACCTCCTCCCTTCTATTCCAAGCAGGGTTTTGTTTTCCCTCTTCTTCCCAAAGCTGGTTTTGAATTTATCCATGGACAGCAGATCCAGGGTAGAAGGAAATGAACTATCTAACCCCACTCTTACAGCAGGAGTCTGAGACCCAACATAACCTTGGCATATGACAAGGAAAGCCCCTCATCAGGATGATTAGGGAGACTCAGGGAAGGAACTACAGGGAAAGACTGCAAGAGTTGGGGCTGTTTCTCTCCGAGAGAAGAAAGACTGCCTTCAATCAAATAAACAAAGCAGCAGGAGGGAGGGAATAGCTTGCTCTCTGTGTCCCTGGTGGGTAGGTTTAGAAGACAATGCAGCAAGAAAGATTTAGGCTAGACATTAGGCAAAGCTCCCTAACTGAAAAGAGTGAAGCAATGTCTGGGGAGGAGGGGAATCTCAAATGCTGGAAGAGTTCAAGATCAGGTCAGAGGAAACACCTCTCAAGGCAACATGGGTCTTGCCACTCCTGCCCTGGGGAGAAGGAATGACTACATGACCCTACAGTGACCATCCCAGCCCTGTTTTCCCGGGATTACAGGCTAACTTTCCAGGTAACCAGAACCCAACTAGAAAACATCCTTCTCACAGTCAGACCTTTGGTTTCTACTGATCAAAGCCAGACTTAGAAGACTGACTGAGAGCGTACTGACTCCATGACTGATCACTCTTCAATGATTTCAGCTTTAATGAGCTGTCTGCGAGCAGGAAAGGGAGACATGAAGGTGCTCTGCCATGTTGAGGTGACACAGACATGTCACTGATGCCTCCTTTGATGGCCTCTTACTTGGGAGATGTGCTGCAGAGAAGCTCAGCTTGTTTTGGGTTTATTTTCTGCCCCGCATCATTATCAGTCTTTGACATGTGACAGCAACAGGTATCACCCTATGGAAACAGAAGTCATGCAAAGCTGCACCAGCAAAGAAGCAAGAATAAATGCAGCAGGAAGCCCACACAAGAAGAACTTGTCTGCAGCCCATCCACCTCTGTTCAGGGCAGGCAGGTGGCACTGAAGATGAATAGCAATGGCAGGGCTGGCAGAGCAGGCAGAAATGCTCAAAGACAATGGCATCAACCGTCACAGCCAATTATAGCAGGGCTACTGCAAAGGAGCTTTTCTACTTAGGCTGGTCTTCTCCAGATGGGGTAGCCCACAGGTCCCAAGACTGTCTCCTCCACATGTTTTCTCTGATGTGGCAACGATCTGTGGAGATGTCATATTCCTCTCTACATCCACAGATCCATCAATATTTTCAATATTTTCCAGCCCAGGACACAAAATCCCTTTTCCAGGCAGCCTAAGGAAGGACAGAGATAAATTTGGAAGTTGGAGTCATGTCTTCTATTAAGTCCAGGAGAGGCACCACTCCCAAAAACCCACCCAGGCCATACCATATGAAAATCCACCTGTACACCTTAAGTGTATTGGAGTCGACTACACTCCAGACAGAATCCTGGAAGAACTGAAAATAGGAAACAGCACAAGCTGAGTAGCAGGATTATGAGCCTGAGTGGAAACGTTTGATTGGAGACTGGCAGATGTAGTTGCTGGCTTAAGAATATGCTAAATTGGGCAATTACAGAGCTGTTAGCCTGCTCTCAGGGCATGCAAGGAGCCACTTACTGAAGACTTGGAGGAAATTATAAATGAAAGGAAATACATTTATTAAAGATAGGTAGTGTCCTTCTCTCTTGAGATCTTCCTTGGATAACAAATTTTCAAGAAAAGCAGAATGTAGGTGGTCTCATCTATCCAGATTTAGGACAGCATGTGATGTGGTGAAGTGGGGGTCTGTATGAGAACCGTGAGATTGGTAAAGAACTTGCAGACAGTGAGAGAACCGTGGCTGAGAAGGGAAATATCAGGCTGAAGAGAAGTGAACTAGTGAAGTTCCTGAAATATTTCTTTGGAACCACTTTTATTTCATAGTTTTGTGCATGACCTCATTTCAAAGAGGAGGAGTTTGCTGATGAAATCTGTCATTGATAAGAGTTTAGGAGGCAAACCTCATGTCCAGGAAAATGCTGGATGACCTTGAGGGACTGGAAAAGGAGAAATGGGATGAAATGTAGTTCTGCAAAGAACAAGATGATGCATATAGGGACAGGCAATGAGATTCTCCATTATAACGTGGAAAAAAACCAAAAAGGGAAATCTGAAGTGCGTCACTGACTTGATATGAGGTGTCACTACATGCAACCATGAAAGAAGGTGGGTGTGACTGTAAGATATGTCACGACAGGGCTTTTTCTTAGAATTGGTCAAGAAAGAATGTTTTTAGTTGAAGTCACTGTGGCATTGCTGATACTGAACTGGGACAGAAGGATGACATAGAGCTAGGAGAATGTACAACACAGCTTTAAGGAGTAAGCAAGAAGATTCTGGCTTGGTTAGCCAGCAAAGGGTGATCTGAGAGATGTTATGGTTAATTTCTATAAGTATGACAGGGACAAACATGGGGAAGGGAAAAGAATGCTTTGGACTGAACACTGTAACTCAAAGGAACGAATACAAACAGTCCAGAGATATTACAGCAAAGTTGGATTCAGATTCTTCCTGGAGGGGCACAGTGATAGGAGAAGAGGCCACAGATGGATGTTACAGTAGAGGAAATTTTAACTTGATATTAGGATAAAAATTTGCTCGTGAGGATGATCAGATGTTAGACTAGGGACTGAGAGAATGTGTAGGATCTCCATCCTTGGAGGTACCCAGACCTCAGATGGCGAAGGCCCTGAGCATCTTGCTCTAACTTTGAAATTGAATCTACCTTCAACGTTGTCGTGGTTTAACTCCGGC
>NW_010262220.1:168531-215448 GCF_000690775.1 Eurypyga helias | reverse complement strand
AGCCTGTCCAGGTCCCTCTGGATTTGGTGGTTATTGCACTGTGCACTTAACCCTAGAGCAAAAAGGATGTCCCTCAGGTCACAGAGAGCACCCATTTGTGGCCTCAGCCCTATCCTATGTTCACTGGCTAACGAGGTGCTGTTAGGGCAGCACCTGGACTTATACAATAAAGATTTAGGCAAGAGTCACCACTAAATCTCTTCCCTTTTTACAGCACACTCACATCCTCCCTGCTCTCTCAGTATGGTTCCCCATTTAAATGAAGCAGGCACTGAAGCAAGTCACACATGAGTAATGTCCTTCCCCCCAACACATTGCTGGACACACGCACCTAACAACAGAGGCTGGTTTTGGAACATGTCTCAAATGATGTCGGCTCATTATTTCACAGAAAACCTGCCTTCGAGAAGAAGGTAGGCTGATTATTTTAATATTCCAAGTTTCAGAACTTTCAGAAATTACCCACAGAAAAAAGTTGTATGCATTATTAACCTGATCTCACCACAGATTAGTATCTGGTGTGAGCTCTAGTGGAGCCATGCATCAAATGAGAGTTACATCACCTAATCCAGCTAAGTCATACATGCAAAAGATCAAATATTAGAACATATTAAATATACATGCACGGCTTTCAAATATACAACAGATACATTGACCTGATTCATCACTGCTGCCTCAGTATCCTACAGGAAGAGGCTCTCAAGCCTTAAAAAGACATCCTTTCATACAGACAAGGAATTTGTAATAAGAGATAGAGGTATCACATAGAGGGTGTCCATAGACTGCATTTATTTGATGTAGCTAATGAAGATATATTAAAATAAAAAAGACTTAAGGATGTATACATCTTACATACAGAAATATGTAGGAGTGTGGAAAACCTACTTCCTACTATATTTCCTACTTTTCAAAATGTTTTTTTTTTTTAATTACACAAAATCAAAAGTAGTCCTCCCAACCTCACTTTTTATTCCTTTCCTGCTAATAGTTATCGAGTCCACTGGCTGCAAGGCTTTGCAAATCATTGAAGAAAACAGAGTAAAAGAAGAAATGGGAAGTGGAATTTGGATCCTAGGAATCTTAACAGAGCATCATTCTGAGCCTTCTACCTTTTAAATCCCTATGTTTTTGTTTAGATAGTTTGATGTACATTCCTTCCTAGAGTACCTTGAAAAAAACAAAACAAAACCAGTCTAAGAAGTAGCAGCCCTACTGCATTATTTTTTTGTTAGAGTTACATTTAAAAACACTTATCAGTTTGGGGTTAGAAAGGGAGACCAGGCTCATTCTTCTGTGATTTGGGTTAGCAATAACCTTCCTCTTCAAAGCACCCCCTACCCACACCCCAGAGCCAGTCAAACCCTACTATACCATGCCTGCAGCTGCCGACAGGTGACTGCCAGAATTGCAAAGGGCACATTAAACACTGAAGTTACCTACTGCTGTATCTAATACCGAGATTTCTACTTGTATTCTGTGCTTGACAGGGAAGTCACACCCTCATGAAAGAATCATGTGCAGAAGTTTGTATGGCAAAACTTCCAACTGACATGGTTGAGTGCATCCCAATGAATTTTAGTTTAGCGGCTCCAAACCAGGAACTGAGTCTTCTGTAAGCCTGATTCATTTATATTCACCTTTATGTGAAGATATATCTCCTAGTCTAGTACATTTTAATGCACAAAGGATTAATTTTCATTGATGAAACCCTAAAAGATGGTCTGCTGATAACAATGTTTGTAAACTATAGGATATGCACAATTACATTTACGCTGTTACTGTGAATGAGTTTTAAGTCCTCTGTTTAGGGCTTATACCCCAAAGCAATTTTCTTCTTAGAAAATCAGTAGAAAAGCTGTACTTTGCCAAGAGCAAGGAAAAAAAACCCACAAGCAACTGGGCTGCTCAGTGGGGATCCACAAGTCTGGCTCAGTTTTTGCTGGTTGGTGTTTAAACAGCAGAAAAATAGCATTTTCATGGGCTGTTATATGCCCCCACATTTTAAATGTGATTTAGCTTTTAAAGTGAAACTCTGCAGCCTTCAAAGCTTAATGTGGAAACTTTTAGTGCAAAAAGGCCAGAAAAACCCCATCATCTCTGGTTCTTAAGTCCCAACCAACTGAGTAAAAGCTCTCAGTTTCCAAGTCTGAAAAGCACAGTTTGAAAATGCATTGATGCTTTCATTTTCTGTGGTTGCCAGGAATGGCTGCCTTTGAAAAATGAGACCAAATGTCCATTATTCACTGGAAACTCAGCTGATCTTAAACAAGACCTTAGGTGTTAATGCATTTTAAGATGCACATCCTCAATAAAGGCTTTAGTCCTCAGGCTTGGTCCGATCCCATCCTCTGCTTGTTTTACCCACCGAAAAGCTGCTCGTTTGCCTGCAAACCACTGATCTCAACCTCTGGCTGTGACTGTTCACAGAGAAAAATCACAAAACTCTTTCCAAGTTATTTTGACTCAAGGCGAGACTCAGAATTCAGGCCAGTTCCTGGTGCGCAGCCACATTTGTGGCATCAGCAATCTGATCATTTGACATGCATGAAAAGGAATTCTTGTCAAGATTCAAAATTGTGGCTTAGATAGATACAGAATACAATAATAATAATAAAGCTAATGATAAAACTTTATGCTTCCCAATATTTTTCAGATTATTTCAGTGACAGAAGGACTCAGCATTGCAAGAGCGTGGCACAACCAGCTCAGAGCCAAGGCCAGTGGCTTTCCCATGGTACGCAGACATGGGGATCTGCTGTGAGGAGAGCTAGTTTTGCCTTGAGCTGACGCAATCTGCAGCTGACTTCTGTACAGCAACAACATTGTGATCTTTTTAGAGACACCTATTTAAAATCTTTTCTGGATTCTCAGTGATAAGTTCCTCTTCTAAGCTATTTTGTTGGAAATGCACTTCCCTCAGCAGGTGTGCGTTTCAAGGAAACTTCACTCAGCACATAAATAAGGGCATTTGGATAAGATTAAAATGTTTCTATTCGTTCTCTTTGTACATCATTTCTCCTTTGTCTCAAATAGCTCTGTTTAGACATTTCTTCTATCGTACAGCTATACTACTGATATTGTGATGAACCTAAAATTATCTTATTTCATAGGTGATTGGAGATTCTTTGCTTTCCTTCCCATTTGGAATACTTTTTTTTTTTAACCACAATATCCCAGGAAATGGATATGGTGGGACCATTCTAACATTACCACTACTGTCTCTGGGTAGGAGGGGAGGACCAGCTCTGTGTAGCTGCAAGTTCCCCACAGAACTACTGCTGTTAATTTAAATAATTCCTTGCTGAATAGCTTCATTTCTCTCAAAAGGGTACTTCCTGTTTGCTCTGACCTACTATAACATACAGGATAATATGAGGAAAAAAAAAATTGCACAGAGGACAAAAATAGCGGGGAAAAAATGTCAGATGTGAGCCCTAACCTCACAAAAGTCCCTACTCTGAATTCAGTATTCCAGCATGCAGCCTGCTTTAAATATTCCACTTGCAGGCAGCACAGAGATGGACATAAAAGTGTTCTGAATTATTTCTTCAGAGATGATGTATCAGAACAAGACAACAATGATTTTAAAAGGAACAGTTTATCTCTACAAAGTATTAAATTTTTGAAACATTCTTTCCTCTACAGAAAAGCCTTTTGAATAACAATGCACCGAGTCACGGGATTAAACCCTGGGACCCCATTCTGCAGCCAGTTTATGAGCAGCCTCTATTCTAGGGGAGTTATTCACATGGTATAACAGGGGAAAGGGCAATCCACAGCAGCAAGACTCTCTTATGCCTTCAGCAGAAGTTATTTCCTGAGCAAAAATGGTTTGGTATGGGGTCACTAAAATTTGAAGAGATGGGATGGGGCCAAGAAGAAAGGAGGAAGAACCTGAGCATGAACAGAGAAGAGATGATGTTACTGTCTCAGAAAATGTCCCTGTCCTGTATTTTACAATAGCATGTATGTAACACAGCTGCAGAAGTGTTTCTGACGGGCACTCGTGGAAATAAAACCTGATTGCTTGAACATACAGAGAAAGTAAACATGAATGACAAGTCACCAGGGTCACCAAAGCAGCTCCAGCAGAGATTTCAGCAAATAGTTAAGATCAATACAGGGGATTTTGTTGTCGATTTGTGTGTTTTGTGGGGTTTTTTTCCCTATTCTCTGGGATTTGGTCATCTCTTTTTAAAAAAAAAAAAAAAAAAAGGCAACAGACAAAGTAAGGCTGCGAACAAATCAGTACATGAAAGGGAGGAAAGGGTTGCACAGCAGAGGAGGGCAGCCAGGCCTCGGTGTGTGAGCTGAAAGCAGAGTAGAGGTCTCTGAGTCCACCCTGGCCTTGCACAGGGAAGCATGTGCTGCATTTCCAGGGGGCAACATGCCCCATACGTATGCATCTTCCTCTCCCTCACACTCTAAACGGGGTATTTGCTTTTGGCTAAACCCACCTGAGAGCATCAGCTCCTTCACATCACCAAGTTCAGATGTAAAGAAAAGAAACAGTTCCGACCATTTTCTTCGTTCAACTGTTGTTGAGTGCTTATATGTACTTGCTGCAGAGTACTAGATCTTTTAGTTTTTTAAAAAATAGTTTAGAAATATTAATTAAAAAGGTAGCCTTGAGGGCTTAATTTAAGAGCTGGTCTTTTCTAATATCTTGTGGATAAGAAAAAATAAAGTCAAGTAATACTATGTATACTATGCTACTCATAGTCAGTATGTCTAATTTTCTCTGAAGGCGAGATGCATCATTCCCAACACTTAGGTAAGAAAACCAAGGAAGACATGGGATTTTTCAGACTGAATTATTTTCTTCCAAAACAATATGTGAAATATCCCAGGAAATGAAACTCCTTCCTCTCTTTTTATCACTCCTGTGCATACCTCATAAATGGTTATTGATGAAGTTAATGACCTATTTCAAACACAATGAGTGAAACTAAAATTCCTCCATTATAGAAGAATTAATAATTTCAATCTCACTCTTCCCCCTGCCCAGCATGAAATACTGCTTATCTCAAAAATACATTTTGATTTTCACAACCCAGTGGAAGAAGCAGAATAAAAACCAAACAAACAAAACAAAAAAACCCCACACCCTAGAACTATGCCCAAACTAAAGATATTACTTCACCACCACTACCCCCAATTAACACCAGTAGCTTAACCAGCAAACTCCAGTGTATAAAACTCTTTTAGATCTTATCTGTGAAGGCCATATGAATGGGGTACATATATTTCATTTATAGGCATCTACACATGGGAAGATTTGCACAGAATCAGTACAGAACCTAATTTCATTTCACTCGTGTTTTAGAGTACAAAATGAAATTAGTAGGATTCCATCTTCAAAACACAGAATTGTGCTGATGTCTGAAAAGCAGCCTGATATATAAGTATCTATTATGCACCACTTGTACATAAGCAAGGATGCAATTATTCAAATCCATTCTGTGTTTGTGGTCTTTGATTGCCAGAAATCTTTACTGCAGTAGCTGCCCTAGCTCACAAGGGGTCTGGGCTCTGGTTTGACCCCAGCTGTTTCCCCCTCCTGCACTGCCATAGGATTTTGCCTGAACGGACTCCTGATGTGACCAGGTCCAAGAAATTGCTGCAATTTCTCATCTCTGAAACTGGCATTAAATGTTGTTTTTGAAAGCCAAATGAAAGGATTAAAAGTTAGATTGCTTTTCAAGATAATTCAAAGCACAAAACACTGAGCTTGGTTAATGGTTTCACCAAAATATTATGGGAAATATGGTTTTGTGGTTAAAGATGGATGAACCAATCTGACTGACTGCCTATCTTAAGTATTTGTCTGCTGCTGAATGTACTTCAAGCTACTTTTCAAACCTCATGATGACAGGACAGCTTTTACTATCAATGGGACCATTTCCATGAAAAATCAACAGAGAAGTCTTGCAGCTGTGCTCACAGGTAGCTGCTCATAAATGGAATGGCACAGATCCAAGTTTGACTTTCAGCTTTGTTTATGCTCAGCAGTTGTGAAAGTTTTAAGTCAACTAAAAATCTTATTCATTACAATACAACCTGCTATTTTTGGCTAGTTGTATGCCAGTTTAAATTGAGTTTCTACTAGTTTAGGCTGCTCCTGTCAATTACCTCCAAAACCCACATGGACAGCCAGGAAGAGATTTACAGAGGAGCACAAACGTGTGAGGGGAAGGTGGAAAGGAGGGGTTTATGTGTGGGTAACACTTAGGTGAACAAAGCTAGAGCATGTTTCGTGTCGTAAGCGGGGAAGCCACAATAACATCTCGTCAGGCTGGAAGCTCCTGTGGGTGGCTCAGGAGCTGACAGCTATAAAATCTGCCTACATCTACTTTTGCACATCCCCTCAGCTGCAGAGCTGAGGCTATTGCAGACCCTAAGGGCAGAACTTAGGACTTAGCACTTACTGTAGTTGGACGTGTCTTCTTCAAAATCAGAAGTGTTACCTGTTTTTTATATGAAAAACTAACAAAACCTGATCTTATGTAGTCATTAAGAATAAAAGCCAAGCATTGAAACTGGAAGGCTGAAATAAAGGCATTACATTCATTAGATTATTCACACCAGTCTTTACAATGCCACACTAATTATAACAGTCATGTACCAAAAGTGACTGTTAAAATAGAAAAGTAACTCTTGTACTTAATTGAAAATTTGCTATGATGCTTAACTTTTCTGAGTTACTCTCCACCAGAAAATGAAACAGACTAATCGGCTTCACTTTTGTGTATAATCAATCTTGAATCTTTTCCATTTTCTGATTCATAAGCACGTGCTCTAGGTTGCAGTGTTTGGGTTTCGTGTAACATAGCTCTTTCTCATTTGGGAGAGGAAGAGCAGCAAGAGTTCTAGAGCAAACGATGATAGAAATACTGAGTCATTGGTATTTGATTTTGTAAAGGCTACCATATTAAACTTAGGGATTTTAGCCAAAATTGACCAAATAGACCCTTAAAGAGCAAGGAAATTTAAATTAAGTAAATATTGTAAGCTACTGGAGACATTAATAAAATTTTTTGCAGGAGTAAGGCTAGAAAATTAAGAAAGCAGGGATTCCACAAGACTAATTCAAAGAAAGTTTGTACATCTCATTTAACAAATAACATTTCCATCAGTAAAATTCTTCTGTGTAATAATTTGAGGGAAGCTCAGATGTATTTTATTTTAGCACCACATCTTTAAAAACAAGTCATAATGCTGGCAGATATTCTAGACATTCTAGTTCAGCATTTTTTGAGTTCTGCAAAGAGAGACAATATCTTTTATTAGAAAAGACATTAAAATTCTGCAATTAACAACAAACTGCTTGATTTGCAAGTTTGATGCTTTCATTTGAAAATGGACCTAGTTAACTAAAGCACTGTTCTACTGCAATGACATGTTTTTAACGTAAATACATGGTCATCACACATCAACAGTTCACACTGTAAACCACAAATTAATTCTAGCAGCAGCACCGATGCTTGAATTCTCATTTTTCACTGTCATATGTGTGGCTTTAGTGTCAGAAGCGATACATCTAAGCCTTTCCTTCCCCCCTGCTTTCCATTCGAATAGCGTGCTATCACACTGTGACATAATCAACAACCTTGAAAAATACTGAGGCATGGATTTGAATATAAGTTTATGTATCAAAGAGGTATATATGTTCTGATCCAATTTAAAGCTCAGATCAAACAGTAGTATGATATGTTTCGCACAGGTTTAGTTGGCATTAAAAACCAGAAAGTTAGCTTATGCAGTAAAGTTTTTATAGTGCTGCTGGGGTATTAGTACCCAAAGCTAAACCCCAGACTTACAGAAGCCTGTGCAATACTTCAGTCTCAGCCACTTTGAGAGTTGAGGTGATGCATCACCCTGCTCTGGGCTCTTTAAACAGTGCTGAATTTACCTTGGCCAGGTCCAGCTTGGGATCTTCTTTTGCACATAACTGAAGAAGGTGTTCTGGCAACCATACATGTTGACTAAAGAGAACCTAGGTGCAGTGTTCAGCTAAGTGGTATTTTGAACAGGGAAGATTTTCCAAAACACACTGTCGATGGAAGCGTAGGTAAGGAAAACTGAATCTTCCCTAAGCAATATCATTAAATACTACTAGCTTAATTCAGTTCCCTGGAAGACATCCCAGTTAAGCAGATTTTCTAATTAAGGACATCCTGATTACCTACCGAGGTGTCTATAGCATTCAAGTGACATTAAATATAAAACAGAAGAGAGAAACAAGAAGTGTGCTTACTAGGCCTTGTCCCCTTTAGAAACATAGTATGGTTCAGCTGTTAATGAAAATTAAAGTAGGTACTTGTTTTTTTCCAGCTTGATCTGTGGTGTTAATTGCAGAGCAAAGAAGAATAATAATAGCCATGAGGTCAAATCTGCCTTACAATTCCAAGCCTAATTCCATATGAACTAATGAGAACTGGACCTGGCATAACAAAGCAAAATTGCATCTTCAAGAACAAAAAGGCTTGAAAAGACAGCCTGCTTAATTTCAAGAGAGTTGATATGTTCAGTCCATTTTTATCACAGATGCTCTTGTCAAGATCTGCTTGCTTTAAAAATGTGGAGCGATTAAGAACCAACAAATGCTGGGCATGCTGCCTTGCAACACTAAGCTAAAATCTGACTTTACCAAACGTAACTTAACTCACGTCGCTTCACTTCCCTGCCTTCCAGCCTACGTGCTCTTGCCCCAGTTAGGTACAGAAAGCTTCTGATCACACAGTTCAGGATCTATTTTTAACAGTACTTGGTGTGACCTTTTTCTATAGAAGATGTGAGTTGAAGCTTCCTGATATCAAAACACTCATTTTGAAAAATTTTTTCTAGAGCTTGCTATGTAGCTGTGCTACTGCCTTTCTAAGGCAAGTGTAGTGTACCTTCGTGTCCAAGAAGCATACTAGTCCTCAGTTTGGTCTGCAATTAGGCTGCACATCCAAGACACAATCCTTTGGCACATGCTCCATAGAACTTAATTTTTGTCCATTTTTTTTCCTGTTTAAATGTCAGCCTTTCAGTAATACTGTGGCAACGAAACGTGCAAAGAATTTAAAAAATGTTCCTATGCATTCAATCTTTATAAAACATAGGGATACAACCTCTAAGTTTCTGCTGACACAACACATTGATCTTCAATTCTTCTAAAGTCCATTCTTATTTCAGTATTTCTACTCCCCAGTCCCAAAAACTGAGGCCAAGGTGTTATTCTTTAGGTGGTCTTTGGTAGTACCAGGTAGATGCATACTGCAAAAGCAAGCTATGCAAAGCATGAAGACATATTTTGCACAAAGATCACAGAAAGTAAGAAGTGTCCTAAGGCCTATTGTGCATAGACCTATAAAATGCTACCAAAAGCTCTCTAATACCGCAGAAGGGTGCTTTTCTAAAAATCCAACATGACTTTAATGGCCCCTTTGTCTAGGGGAGTTCACCAATAATCAGAAACATAACAAACTTTAATTAAAAAAAAAAAGCTGGCAAGAAGTATGAATCTAAGTTACAACCGCAGGAGACAGGGTGGGCACCAATCAAACAGCTGCAATAAGAAGGATTTTGATAGGCCGTGAACCTTTTGCACTGCAGGTAGTCCACAGAAGTATCAGATAATACCATTATAGCTACATCAAGACAGAAAAGTTAGGATTTTGATACTGTCAGTACAACGGTCCAAGAGGGCACACAACTGTTAAGACAGCTAAAGCACCAGTGACTGCCAAAACTGCTGGATCAAATTCAGTGCAAGATCCAACTATAATATCTACAAGAGGCACAGCATCTGTCAAGTCTATCCTCAAGGAATGGGAAAATAGTTAAAGAAATAGGAAGAAAACACAAATTTATCAAATGTCTTATTCGTTAACAAGTTTCCTCCTGAATGACAGCAAGAAAACAGTAAGGACAAATGTAAAAACTCTGATTACATTAGGAAGAAATCAAATCAGACAACACAGACAATGCTCACAGGTGTGTGAAAGGCAAAAGACTCCAGCAGTACAGAACGGTTAGCAGGACCATGAAATGGTCATATGTCCCATCAGAGCTGCATATGACACTGATCTTGTCCCATTATCTAACCTGGCACTTCGCATTAGTGTAAAACAGGCACAGGAGACAGGAGCAGCTCAGGTCTGGCATCTGACAGACAGCCTTGTACAGCAGACCACACAACTAGAAGACTATTATAAAACAATCACTGCAGACAATGATGATAAAGAACGGAAGTCATATACTTCTATGACTTAGTACCCACTAAAAAAAGAACCAATGCTGGGCACTATACCCCACCGCATACTCACCTAACAATACATGCCAAAGCAGCAAGACCACTAAAGCAAAGAGTTTCTGAGAGACTACGCCATACCACACGCTACTCACAGTGCGGCTAAACCTTCTGACAGTCATACATGCAGGAAGACTGACAGTTCGCACCGATTGTTCCACGGTGGTTTATTTTTCTGGCTAAGCAGTAATGCACTGTAATCCCTTGTTCCAGCTTGAAGTGGGAAAGAGGATAAAAAATAATTCTTGAAAAGTTACTCTTGTTTCAGTTTCTAATTTGAAGGGGCAGAATTTATCCCTCTTCCAAGGAACACATGGCCTGGAAAGTTGTGTTTGCCTTTCAGCACACTTTTTGACCAGTACCATGGTCTGGTTTTGGACTAGCTGATATATTGCTTTACTATGGTTTTTTGTATATATCTCAAAGATAAGTAGCAGTTAAACAGAATGATGCATTACAGAAATCCTCTCCCTATAGTTTGTATTACAGGTGCAGAGATGCACAATTTAACAACAGAGGAAAACCACCACTGCAGCCATAGCTTTACGATGGAATGGTTTAATTTTTTGAATTAATGACTACTGAATGTCATTTTCCAGTGAGCACAAAAAGTCCCAAAGCCTACATATTTTCCCTTCTCTGTATACATGAGTGTCTGTCCATGGCTTAGGGACAAAACAATAAGCTAAGAAGTTGAAGCACCTCTAACGAAGACAACAAGTGAGAAAAGATTTGTTCTTGCGCGCACAGATCTGAACACTGAAAATATCTTAAAAATGGTAGTGAAGAATATGTCTTTGCCTGTCGAAACAAAATCCTGCTAAAGAAATGCTTTGTGGCCAGAATGACCACAGAATAAGAGTTAAACTCCAAGAACTGGACATGAACATATGAACAGCGTATTTTACATGAAAAGAACAACAGTTTAGTAACCTCATGCACTGCAATTTCTAACTTGGTAGCTATTTCAGTAAGGAGAAGGTGTGGAACAGGTCAGAGGATCTCTAAAGAAAGGAACTGAGCAGATCTGTAGGCTAGTTTTGGGTTTCCCTCCATCCCTGCTGCTGGAAGTAATGAGAAAGAGGCAGATTGCAGGTCCTTATTCTCCATGTGAATCCTTCTGTAATGAACAGAGGATCTTCTCATCCACAGTCTTAGTCCCAGATACATAAATAAGTCTTCAGAAAAGTCTTTCTCCTATGCTCACGTTGAGTTTATCCCTGAAGGTTTTCACGGTGCTTTAGAAAGAAGCTTTTCCTGTAAACAAGCCAGAGAGCTTTTCAAGCAGACAAGTCATCTCTCCGATCCTCACTCCCAAGGAATCTCTTCTCAAAATACACAAAAAGTCAACTTTTATAATCAGTCTAATCATAGACTTAATTAGTACAAAGTATCACAGAGCCTAATGCTTGTGCTTTTTCTTTCTTAAAACGCACAAGACTACCTTGAAACACAAGCAAAAGAAAGACAAACCTACAGCCAATCCCCTTATGAATGAACGTGTTTATATGGAACAGGTTTTCCTAGCTTGGGAGAATAAAGGCTGCTTCTCTGGAGCACTGAGAGATGGTTTATTGCTGGGGCAGAGATACTTACAAATAACAACTGCAGGCATCTGGGGGAGGCAGGTGCTCCCAGCCCTTGCCAGTCAGGGCCACTTGGCACTCAGAGCAGAGACATGCAGTTTAAGAACACATCACACTGCTTATGTTTCATTTTATTCTTCCAGCAGCTTAACGACTTGCAAAATCACGATTCATTTGCTTCTTGTTTGTTTCTGGGTGAAGTAGTATACATTAATCATTGCCAGATGACATGCAAAGATTTCCTTCCCTGTCTGTTGTTGCTTAAACAGGGTCAAAGCAGTAGTACTGGAGCAGGGAGATCTCAAGCAGTGACTTCTCACACAGGTGAAGGGCACAGAACAAAACTGGTGCCTCAAACTCCTTGGGAGACCATGACAAACACCACCCTGAGGGAACAAAACCAAATGATGAAGTAAAAGAATAAACTGTGATCAGGGCATGGACCCAGACAACCCTTAAGCTCAAGCTTGAGGCTGTGATGGAGTTAGGTTTGGGTCTAGTGAATTAGCCTGGGTGTAACTTGTATATGAAGTGGCTACAAAAGAAACCCACTCACCCTAATCTTAAATGTGGTGTGAGGCTTCACATTACTATTATGTAAAGCGTGTAGAGATCTTCATCTGGAATATGCTGTGCATAGCGAGTTCCAATTACTAATAGTATCATTAAAAAATAATTAGCTGGAATAAAAATGCTTTTTGTTGGCAGACTGCTCAACTTGTCTGCAGCATCTTCCAGTGACTTAATCTGAATTTTACAAAACTATCTTTCAAGTAAATCTCTGTGTGTTAATTAGAGAAACTGAAACAAGTTTTATTCTGGGGGCAGAATAACCAAGTATGACCCTCAGTGAATGCTCTGAACTACTTCATCCTGAAGGACCTTGCCTGTGGTTTTTGACACTTGAGGTAAAACTACAAAAAATAAAATGTGCAAACATTAATGGCTAATTAGGGTGCCTTCATTGCATCTCTGACAACCCCAGTACGTATTTGCAGACTTACAATAACAAATAAAAACCAGTATATAACATGGGGAAAATAGTGCACTAACACGAATTTGGAGAAATCCATGCTAATGACTGCCTGAAACCGTCAGGAGGCAGATGGGAGAGAAGAACTGTCAGCAGCTGCTCTGCACATCATCCAGAAGCAGGTCACAGACTTCCCAGCATGGCTTCTTACTGGAATTGTTCACCATTTAATGCCTGGTTTTGGTTCTGGTCTTCAGACAGACTTTAAAAAGTGAACTGTGTTGACCAGACTGACGTTACCTATTCATCCCTGATGACATGCTTCCAAATCCTACAAGACCAGACGTGGAAAAACCATATGAACATATTTAAAAATGTTTAAATCTTTAATTATACGAGGATGCTCTGTTAATTCCAGTCTAGCAGCAGTGCAGCAACCAGCACAGTTATTTGAGCATGAATTAAAAGTAAAATGAACGATGTTCCCATTTTTATTGTAAACATCCACTTCAATCTTACGGTTTCAGACAGTTATTTAAATAATACTTAGTATTAGTATGAAAATAAGTTAGTTTAGGGAAAAAAGAATGAAAAAAATTAAAGGATGGGTACTTGAGAAAGTGTCACTTGCAACAAATCCTGAACTTCTGTAAGTAATGATTAGGTCAGATACACTACAAAGAGAAAGAACAATTGTGGTTGACCAATTAATTCATTTGCTAAAATATTAAGCAGAGAAAATACAAAAGCGAGTGCAGAGAAGGATAATTAGTTTTAAAATTTAATTAAAAAAAAAGAGAAGAGATCAGTACTTGCCTGCTCTGGAAAAGCCTCCCATGGAAACCATGGGACTTTGTGTCAAGGGGAAAATAAATAAATAAATAGATAAATAAATAAATCACTTGTTGCAAACTGGACATCCTTTTACAGACTTGCTTATATAGTTCTCTTCTTCACCATTAACAGGGGCAGGGCAGATAGGTGGTGAGGAAAAAAGGTCATGAGTTTCATCCAAAAGAGACTTCATGGCATTAAAATAATTGTCAGTTCAAAGAGTTATCTAGTCTCTACACAACACAAAAATGCAGCATGCAAATTTGGGTTATAGTGAGTATAAAAGTTGATAAATTCAGAGCACTGTTAGGAGAAGACATATAGGAGAAGATACTGAGCACTGAGTAAATTAACACCATTTCTTTCTCCAGGCTACATCTTTCATAAGTGCTGGGTTCCCACAACAAATCTCAGCAGGGAGGAGAAGACAGAAGAGGGCACCAGGGGACAGAAGATGGCACCTATGTGACAAGAATTACAGCTGCTCTTTGCTCAACTGAGAAAAGCTCTAAAAAAAGTCCATGGCTCAGCTAGCTGTTTCCAAATCGTGTAAAGCTGATTTGATTTGCATGAAAGTGCAAATTGATTCATTCAGCTCAAACCCCAACATTCTAAATCTGCATTAATAATGTATGCTGTGCAAACCCCACGAGCTGCCAAGAAACACCTGCAAAGTGTTTACTTCGGTCAGGTTGGTCTATAATCTACCTGCTGGAGCAATGAAAGAAATACAGTTTCTGACCTTCCAGTTCCAAGTCCTTCTGCATGAAGGGGGAGAAATAATCTAAAGCCAGGGATTTAGCTGGCCTTTCTGATGACATATTTAGTTGTTGGTTTGAGTGCACAGTAGTGCATTATTATCCTCCCGTATGTGAATGCTATTTATCATTCACATTGCTCTGACAATATGCCCAGGGCTTTATAAACACCTCTAACAAAAGATGCTCATCGAATACACAAATGATGATTTGTAGGTATACAAACTACTGCGGTATTTATATGCTAAACTGGCACAACAGTCATAGCTCACATCTTTTGCTGATTGGTTAAAAGAAAGTAGTAATTAGCTAGTAATGTTTAACATATTTTGATGTTATATGTCAAAGACAGGAAACTGGTTGTTTATAATTTGGGGAACAAATCCTTGCCGCCGTCACTATGCCAGGCTGGTTGATTATTTTTCCTTTCAAAACAAACCAGCCAGCACCATGCATCAGTGACAGAAGAACGGAGAAATGCTAATTCACAGAAGCAATAATCTAAAAACTCTCTGTTGGAGAGGGGTAAGAGCAGGTTTTCAACAGTGCCCATGATCACCTGCCTCAGGGCCTACTACAGCAAAGCACACCAACAAGCAATTGCAGCTTCTGAATAATGGTGGTCATGCTTCAATTTAGGTACTGTTGGAGCAGCAGGTCAGTAGGGCACCCATGATCCTGTCCTTCTGTTTTTAAAACTAACACAATATAAACCCTTGTACCAAAGTCAAATACATATTTCCCTTATGAAATACAGCCTACACGTGTGTGTTTCTTAAAAGACTTTCCATTAGGGCAACAAGGACTTTTTAGAAAGTCATTTCTCCTGGAACATAATTCAGAGCACCTGCTGATGTAGCAATGAATTTTCTGGAGCTTTTATTTAAAAGAAAGTATCCAGGAAAACCCCCTTTCTACTCAAGTTCATTTTGCCAACCACTTCTGTTTTTCCCACTGTTTATTGCTGAACTGCCTCAACAAGAGGCTTCAATATTAGCCCTTTGACAATGATCTGACATAAAGTGGAAAGGCTGACTAGTACAAAAATCCTTAAATGGGAACCAAAGGGGGGAAAGATATAAATAAGATATATATGATGTAAATACTCAGTAGTTTACGTCAAGTGAATCTAATTCCAAGTATTCAACCTGGACCGTGGAAAAAGCATTTGGAAAAGGCCCTTGGAAAGCATATATTATTGACACTGATATACAAGGAGCCAGTGGGAAACATGGTCACCGGGGAAGCAGAAAATCATTCAAAAAGACCTTCATATGAACCACAAAGACTTTTTGCCACAAAGTTGCAAGCTTTTGTCAAAGGGGAACCTCATGCCTTATTTTTGCACAAAATCTCACACCACCCTTGCTTTAAAAAAAAAAATAAACAAAACTCTACAAACACTACTGAAGCTAATTACTATTCTAAGGTTTGCAGATATGAGATCCAGGTTAGTAATGTTAATTAGGCAAAACTGTAAGGATTTTAGCAAGCAGTTCTAAGACAGTGAGACAAGGAGAGAACAGCAGAGGTTTGAGTTTTGCGATGTTTTGTAGCAGCTTAATGAGGAGCCAGAGACAGGGGGTCTCACAGGAAGGACAGGAGATAGCACCCTCGCAGCGCTGCCAGCTGGCCTTTCTTAGGGAGCAGCTTTAACTGCATATCCATTGCATTTCAAGGTGGCATCACCTGCCTGCCCGAAACCTTCTACTGAATAGGAATGAACCAAAACACATGCTTAAGTGCTCCATTACATACAGGCCTCCAGGTATAAACAGCACCTCTCCCTCTTGCCAATTCTACCATGCCCATCCAGCTGCAGCTACACTGTCTCCTCTCCCAGCGTCCCTAGTAAAAACCTTGGATCTACAAGAGCAAATAGGACATTCTGCCATGCTTGTCTGTGCCCCCCCCATCTACAACATATGCCCTCCTAACTATTAAACCTTGAGCAGGCTTTAGGTGTTGCCCTGCAATCAGCTCACTCAGGAGAGAGCACAGTGCAGCAGCCTTTAACATTAAGGCAGCTTGTGCAAAGTTGTAATCTAAATAACATTTAAAAGTGATTACAGCAGTCTTTTTGATTTAGATACATGCTTCCACATAGTTAGATAATGAACAAAAAAAAAAGTGGCTAGTTTAACCACATCCAAATACCAGGATATTAAACAGTGTCCTTTGAATACTTTAGGGCTTTTTCATTTTAATAATTTCGTTGCAGTAAGAGGATTTCTGCAGCTGTTTACCTTGAAATCTAAAACTATCACAAGCTTTTCTCCATTGAGGCTCTTCTATTTCTGTTTAGTCACCACACTGTGTAAAATAAAAGATCTTTTTCTCATATCATACTTATTGAATGTCTCTCAACTTCAGGACTAGAGGAAACTATGTAGGAATGAGAAAAACCAAATGGTTTCTAACTTGAGATGACCTTGTAGGAGATTTCTATATGAAATGCATAATAATCTGCTTTTACACACCTGGCTTATACATCAGCTGGTTGGATTTAAGCTTTAATTCCTAAAGCCCTCAAGATAACAGCTCGCTCTATTTATGGCAAGGTCTTCACATTTATCTCTCAATATTCCTCTCTATCCCAAACCCTCAAATTCCAAAAAAAGGAATTGATTTGATCAACCAGTGACCACTTGCTGCTTTGGAAATGTTTGATAGTTTTGATTTTTTTAAACTGTCTTTATGAAACTTGGTAGACAAACTGGCCAGGAAACCTCTTTTCTTAATCTTGATTATCTATTCATTTTCTGATTTAACCACTGAACTGTTACAGTAAAGGCATGAAGTGAGTTTAGACTTCTGATCAGGAAGCCTCTAAGAAGCTAGGATGAGCTTTAGGAGGAAGAAAGTTTTGGGAGATTAGGAGGAAAGAATTTAAAAGAAAACCTGTTTCTCCACTGAAATTTCTTGGAAATTTAATACCGAAGCTGTGATTTGTGCTTTGAGAAGGGGAATGAGAAGAGGAAAAAGAACCATTCCTACAATTTCTGGGTAACATCTGCCTCACTTGGAGATTCCTCTAGAATCTGAGCACTAACATAAGCTATAGCAGTTGCCTGTTCCCCAGTGCAGACAGAGCCTCACTCATCGCTTGGAAGCTTCACTTGGACCACCAAGCAGCCTTGACATGATTTGAGACTTCAGACGCTCCCAGAGGAGATGCCTGCACCAGTGGCACACACATGAAAGCTTCCACAAACCACTGGCAATCCTCAACAGAGGCTTTGCACTCTTACACGCTGCTAAATGTAATTAGAACTTCGCAAAAAGTTTATAATTGATTTAATTGCTGCTGCTTTTCTCTTCAGGAAAACATCTAAAACCAGATCCTTAACCCCTCAGCTTTCTTTACTGTTTGGGATTATTCAGTGGTATTTCCCAGAAGTTAAAGGTTTATTTTGCTATTTAAATACTGCAATCTGAAGTACTACCTCTCAGTGTACTGTGTGCATATGTGCATTGATCAGGGTTCTGTTCAGCAGCGACAGTAAAAGTTCTTGACTGCCTGTTAAAAGACCAAGAAGAAGCACAACACCTCGGCAGAAGCCCTGTCAGCAGCTGTTGGCCCCTCATTTGGAGTAACCAGTTCTATCTACTTCCTCACGCTCTTTTCTCCTCCAGAAATTCCTGCTTTGGCTCGATGTTGCCTAGGTCTGACCTCCAAAACTCATCGCTACAGTGGCCAGCTGCACGTTTCTTGTCCAACACTACCCCACCCAGATATGCTTGCAGAAACGCAAGTACTGATAGGAAGCAAGTTAAACAACTTTAGAAGGGTAGCCCCTGAACTGAAACTTAATTTCCTCCCTCATTACTCAAGCATCAAAGATTGAATCTTGGAAAATTTCACTAAGAGGACAATGAATAGGTGCAAACATAACTGAAAGGAATTCATTTGAGATTCTGGATGAATATTCATGGAAAATATTTTGGTATTGTTTGCGTAGCTCTAATTGTGTTCATTAAAGAAAAACTTCATTAACGAAGGCAAGAGCATATTGTTGTGCACAGCAGTGAACAAAATACAATCCTAGAAATAGCATTTATGGGTTTTTTGAGCAGTGTGCGCAGGTTTGTCAGTTACTGGTAACAAAGGAAACATTTCAGAGTTATAATGAGCTCAAATGTTCACATTAACAATTCAAATTCATAAAAGGGATAGGCACAGTTTGAGCTTCTTGCAAAACAAACAGTAACACCCAAAATACTCACACTGAATACTGAGGGAAAGGGTTAGATTCTTGGAGGAGCTAATGGGTAAATAATAGAACTACTGCCATGCATTAGGGTACATGTGCATCATTGCCTGATGATGGATGACTTCTCAGTGTTTGTGAACATGTTCCCATCTAATTGCTGATGCACAAAGATCGCCAGCTAACAGAAGAGGGCTCTGTTTTTCAGCAAAAACATCCTCAGTTCTGCAGACAGCTAGCACGCATCAACAGCCTACCACGATGAGAAGCAAGGTTTGAAATGAGGTATTTACTGATGTATTGGACAAAAATCAAGGTTCCCTTCCTCTCAGCAGCACTCTAACTGTATCTGCTATTGGCAGTATATTAGTATTGCATCTCTGGGTCAGATTTTGGGCACACTGCTCAGCAATTCTACAGCAGGATGCTGAGTTCTTCCCATGCATTGTGTCTCACCCCAGGGATTTCCCTCCATCCTGCTGAGATGAACCGAGTGTCAGAGTCTGGAGCTCTGCCTAACATTAGGCATTGCGAGAGTCAGGTACGTTGGTGGATTGAGAATTTTAGGGAAGCTCAAGGGACACTGCAGACCCTTTATCAATTAAAAAAAAAATCCAAAAAACAAACGAACAAAAAGACCTGATAATGTTTCCCTTCTTCACAGGCTCGGGAAGATTAACCACAACAGGAGATACTTCTACAGTGTTAGGGACCACACAAGTACTTCAATGACATACCATCTTTGATAAACATTTAATGTGATGTCTGGAAATTCACCCAGGGATTTTATGTAAGGCACAGTAAGTTCTGAATGAAAGTGTTTGTATCAGAAATGCCCTCAGCCTTGCTATCAAAGGTTGAAGGGATGAGCAGCTCACTGTATCCTGCGCAGATCAGAGAGAAGGGTAAGGGTTGTGAATCCAAAGCTACAAGTCACTTATGCAAAATAATTTTGGCACTTCCTTTGCTTTAGCAACAGCATCTCAGAGAGATCCATCCACTACCATTAGCAGGCCTCAAATAAATTGGATAAATGCATTGCAATTTTTCCTTCTTTCGCATGTTTCCCCTAATGTTCCAGTTTTCATCAACATTCAGCTTTCCGCAAAAGAGGACATTCAAACAGAAAATTAACATTTTTAAGGGGATATTTTCTCACTGTCTATGCATATCAGTTATATTGTGTACTTCTGTACTTCTATACTGTTCCTGTGTGTAACAGGCCTCTCTAAAGAGCGATTCTATGGGTTTGTTCCCCCCTAAATGGCTTATTATCTAGGACGAATACTACTTTTTCCCTCCCTTCTTCCTCAATTTTCCCTGCTGAGATTCTAGATTTTCTTCTTTGTAGTACATTTGCCTTATTCTTCAGGGTCTGGACACATTACTTGTACTTGCTCACAATATTTCAGCTTCTGCAGGTTATACAGTAATTTGATAGTCCTAATACCATTTTTATTTCTCCTTCTTACAATCACCATTGCAAACAGAACACCTATATAGCATCTCAGTGATAAAGAGATTATATAACTGCCCAAAGGATTCCCCCTCCCCATTTAATTATTTTTAGAAAGTCCATGTAATATCCTTATTCAATTTCCTTATGAAGTAGCTCTATTGCTGCTCCTTTAATTTCTCTAATTATTTTTGCTCACACACACTGAAGGTCTGGAAGAACCGGTATTTTTAAGACATCAGGATCTGGCAGGCAGTATCCTGACCAAAGCGCACACTCAGAGCAGCTCCACTGAGCAAGTTAACGTGGCGCGGGTGGACATCAGTCAGGCACACGCTGTGTTGGCTGCGGTTCCAACTTCACTGCTGAGACGCCAGCTTTCGTTCTGGCCCGCTTCAGAAGCGACAGCAAGAAGGATGAAGCTTGAACATTTTTTAATAATACTTTCTTTTATGTACTCTAGCAGATGAGAGCTTTCTTTTTCCTTCTTTTTCTTAAGCTGTATATGAGAATGACTCAGTGTTCAATAGTTTCTGTTACTGACAAATGGCAAAGTTCCCATTTCATTTTATTTTGATGTGTGTGTTAAGTCATGACAGGTATCCATCCTTGCCAACTAGCTCTAGCATGAAAATAAGGAGGCCCAGGAGACTAACACTATTTCAAGTAGTAAATAATATCAATGGAATCTCAAAGAAAAAGGTAAGCCTACATTTTCTGTTAAAGAATACAAGGATTGCAGAAAGCATTCTGTCAGATATAACACAGACATAATTAGAGCTTGTCTAATTGTTAAAGCCAATCAGCTAAACTCCATAATGAGGGGAAAAAAATAGCATGGGGGAGAGACTGGAATTTATCAACTTCATTCTACCATTATAATGGCTTCCAGAAATGAACTCTGCTTGCTTTTACCCAACATCGAATCTGAGAAGATCCAGACCTGCACTACCACATTGTCCCACAGGCACCCAGCTTTGTTGTTCCCTGCACACCTGCCAGCACTGGCTGGGTTCACAAGGAAAAGATAAACTGTGACATGCTCTTGTCCACTGGTGGCATTTACTCTACATCCATCAGGCTCAAACAGCATGTGATGGAGGAATAAAACCACTAGCATTACAGGAGAACAAAATATAGAAGAAAACACTGCTGTTACCTGCCAACCCCAACAAGTCAGTGCCAATATTAGAAAGTTAGAGAAAGCCTGAAGAGGACTCTCTAAAGCTTATAACAGAAGTTGTGGAGTTTACTTACCCTTGGCATGTGTAAGTGCCCAGAGGCACTCTCAAAAGAAAGCTGAGATTTAACTATTATGTTTCCACCAAATGTGAGGAAGTCAATGGGAATGCCTATAAAATAAGCTTATGAGAGGAATTTAACCTCTGATGTCAACTCTGCGATGTTCCACTCATCTGGGAATTAGTGTTTTGTGGGGGCTAATGTACACGGCTCCCATTAATCACCATGGGTGTCATGTATACAGAAAGAGCAAATAAACATACCAGTATCATTCACTCAGCCTCTGAGGAACAGAGTGGTATTTCAGCACTCCAACATAATGAAGAGAACAGTACCCAAACTGCATAGCATTGTATGTAAATATACTCATTGAAGGTAAGGAGGTTCTGATTATTTTTGCTAGGGCTATATGGAACACTACTTTAAGCTGGACTAGATGTATCTTCCTGACAGAAATATCACCAGACAAAAATCAATAAAGCTGTTAAAGAGCCCAACAGATTTATCACCTACATATTACACCTGATATTTTCACATGTCCCAGTCTAAAGTGCAATCTTTTGTCTATTGGCATTTTCCAAATGTGAGAAGTTAAAAAGATTCAAAAGCCAGCATGTCAGGAAAAGAGAGGCTTAATAGTTAAATCAAATTAGTTTCACATTACCTCATATAACAGGAACACATTCCAACAACTACTTTTTGACATAATAATCTATGAATTGAACATTCAAGTTGCAACAATTTTAAATGGCTGTTCTAGGCCTCTACATGTGTTGAAAAAATAATCAGCTAAGGCTGGTTGGGTTTCTGGATGGATAGTATGAATTTTCACCTTCAAGACAACTTTCAAAATCACATCAGAGAAAAAAAAATGAGTCAAAAATAACCTTACGTGCCTTGGACTACTGCAAGCAGAATAGATGCCGTAAAAAGAAAAGAAGCGACCTCCCCTTACTGGGTAGTTGGTACAAACAGCAAACAAACTTTGCTGTAAACACTGCATCTGTGCATCAACCCATGTGCTCACACAAATCTTGAGCTTGAACGAATGTTGTGGTTTAGGCCAAGTCATCAACCAAGCACCACAGAACTGCTTGCTCACCTCCACATCCCCCCAGTGGGATGGGGGAGAGAATTGGAGGAAAAATGGTAAGAAAGCTCATGGGTTGAGATAAGAACAGTTTAATAACTGAAATAAAACAATGATACTACTGCTACTAATAATGATAATATGTAATGAAAAAAATCAACGACAAGCGATACGACCACTCACCACACACCGACCAACACCCAGTCCATCCCTGAGCAGCAATCCCCCATGGCAAATTCCCTCCCAGCTTATCTACTGAGCATGACATCTTATGGCATGAGATATCCCTTTGGTCAGTTTGGGTCAGCTGTCCTGGCTGTGTCTCCTCTGAGCTTCTTGCAGAGAAGCAGCTGGGAAACACACGTTTAGTATGAGAAGTTGGACAAAATCATTGGCTTAATGTAAATGTTGTTTGACAACAACTAAAACACCAGTGTTAACATTCTTTACAGCACAAATCCAAAGCACAGCCTCATACTAGCTAACTATAAAGAAAATGAACTCTCACCTAGCCAAAACCAGCAAAATGACCAATAGATCATGACTGACTTAGGAAAAGATGAATCTGAAGGCAAATTTCCCTCCTAGTCCCAGAGCTAAGAAAACAGCCATTGTATGACAAGACTCACCAAAACTCTGGATGATTATTGCTTGCTGTGGGAAGAAGCACCAGGATTGTAGCCGCCAAACATTTGTCTCAGTAGTAGAAAGATTCATTGAAGATAAACCCAGTGCATAAGGTCCTTCTTGCACTGGGGTTTAATGGATCAGTTCTCTCAGACAGCAAATCTTCCTGGCAAAAGCCAGACCAAGGGATGGTGCAGGGAGAACAATTTCTACCTACTACCCTCCTTAGGCTCTGCACTCCCTGAGGTCTGAAGATGGTAAGACCACAGTTGTTCTTTCAGCTATGCTGGTTTATGTTAGACTGCCCATGCATCTGTGTTATAAGTCTGCCCTGTGACCCAGCTCTAACCTATTTGACAACACAGCTGTACCCAACACAGAGCAGCATGTTGCTGAAGGCTATCCATCATTCAGTCTTGTGCTGATGGTGCTGCAGTACTACTGTCCATCCTCCATTCAAAGGGTTACAATAACTGTCAAGAAACAAACTCAGCTTCGGGGGGAGTATCCCTTAGAACATCCTGACACCAACCTGCAGAGAAGTTCTGGGCAGCTATTTGGTGCATTCTTGCCAGCAACCAAATCCTTTGGTTTCAGCTTTGGATTCAGCTTAGCTGAATGTTTATAGTGTCATCTCTGCTGCAGCACCTCCTCAATACTGTTTTCAGTATTACTCCCCACAACATTCCTGTTGTTCTATTAAAAAAAAAAAAAAAATCCAAAGTCCAGAACAGCTTGGTAAGATGCACCTGTGCAGTTTAACACAACAAGGGCCATTCTCCTCGCCAAGGCAGTTCAGAAACATCATAATAAACTCACAAAAAAGCTAGATAAAAACTTCTAAGCCAACAGTTTTTCCACTTCCCCTCTCCACAGCTCTGTGTGCTGGTTTCTTCCTGGAATTCTGTGACAGGAATTGCAAGTCTGTGTGATCCCTTACCATTCAGCACTATAGTGTCAAACTCCTGTCACCTACATTCAAGCTTTTACCTTTTTCTTAGTGTGTCCTTCTCTTCATGGATTTTTGTTTGTTTTGTTACAGAAACAGAAGAAAATAAGAAGTTTATTCAAAGCACCTGTGACACTCAACTGGTCACTGGGGGATAAGGCAGCTCCTATCAATTTGTCATGCTTTTTAGGCTGCTTCTTCCAGGGTTCAAGACACTTAGCAAATACACTTTTGCTAATACCCAGGTCACACATCACAGGAAAGCTTTATTCTGCATCCACATACTGAGAAACTGAGGCACATCACTACGGAGCCAGTCTGTCAGGTCACAGATGAGGACAGAATCCAGGCCACAATGCTCCTATTTATAGGTTTTCCCCACAAGATCTAGCTTACAGCTGCTATGGGAAAGACGATCCCAGACAAGACTAGGTACATACAGCCCCAGCCTTTTATCAAGATAATGCTCAGGTGAGAAAATCCATTAATATTGCCATAACAAGCAGTAATACTACATGCTGTCACAATAATACAAACACTAGAATTAACACCTAGACTTCAAATGCAATCAGAATGCTAATTAAGTGCACTGCACTGTGAAAATCAGTCTCCACTTAAAAATGATTAAAGACTTAGAAAGCAAAGGTGTATGTAGAAATCAGGACGGAGGAAAGAAGGCTTTTCTGCTTTTACAGGTGGAGAACAGAAGTATGACAGTCAGGAACCGAATGCAGGTCCTCTGAGTCCCAGACCACTACTTTAATTTATAGGATTTTTCTTTTATCCCTGAATTTTTTTTTTTTTTAGGTGAACTTCTAGCAAGCCATTCCATCTCAGCACTGTCCATCTCCCATAATTTTCAGCCCTGTGTTATATACAGTGTACTGATTTTTGAATGTCTATTCCAAGAGCTTTCTTTGTTTAAAGAATTCTATTAAGCTCAGTATGCAGGATGAAGGTGTCATAAGCATTAACCAGACCATGAGAAAGAAAAAAAGTTAAAAGTAATATAGCATAAAGAAAAAAAAATAATGAGGGAGGGGAAAAAGAAGAGTCAGGCTAAAATGAAGTTAGAAATCACAGCCTTCCAATCTGCAGCATTTAATTTATACTCCTAATGATCACATCTTCCTTCCTTATTGCATTTCCTCTATTTAACTGATATTGATGTTGTCCCAAATGTAATTGCCCTACATTGACACCAACACGATGAAGCTCAGCTTCAGTAGTTTTCCAGAAACAACTTCATATTATCATCTTTCCACTTTCAATAATGCAGTCCTCCCCATAATACAATATGGATGACTTCTCATTTGTATGCACAGCTTCTGTATTGCAGAAGCAGTCCAGGATCACATCCAAATGTCTTATGGGCTTTTTATAGCTACAGTACATTTGATTTACAGCTACTCCAGCAAACTGTTGTACTCATTACCATTGTAAGTCAAGGCACTTATATCCTTTTTGCTTTTTGTGTCCCTTGTATTATTGCAACTTTAAGAGACTCTAGTGATAGATCACAGACAAAAATCAGAGTAATTATATATTTTTAAGCTTATAATTATCCCATTTTGAGGACAGAGAATATTTCCTGGCCACAATGTGGCCTAAGCATTGTTTTTAATATTGATACTAAAATTTATGCAAAACACTTCTTTCCTACCAAAAAAAAGCATGAATAGTTTGACTGATTGAGTAACAGTTCCTCAAACAATTAATACTATGGCATTTTGGTATTCCAAAGTAAATTTCAGAAACTTGAACTGCACTTTAATTGCACTGATGTTTATCTCAGATTTATAGGAACATCTGTATCCACAAGGGAAATTATTCTGTTAATTAGAAGACAAGCATGCTTTTGTTTGATTAGCTGACGGGGTCAAGGATTAGAAAGTAACATATCCTTACACAAAGAGATTTGAATACTAAAAAAAACCAAGCAAGCCTATGAAACACCTCTGCACACCTATACCGACCCCATTTTTAATTAGCACACCTTAACTTCATTCTTACGTCAAGGAATTCCATCTACTTTCATTTATAATTATGCTTGTCAAGAAGCCAAGAAAGGAAATTGTAGAACAGATAACCCAATAGTACCATTAGCCCATCTATTTGAATGCAAAAAGGCTTCTTCTAGTAAAAGTTTTCTATGCCGTAAAACCAAAAAGATGCTTAAAATAAAGTTTTCAGAGAAAGCTCTTTCCCCCCCCACCTCTCTTGACTAGGTCTTGAAGAGAGTCAGGGATCTAGTCAATAATCAGGGAGATCATGAACTCCACATTGCCACAAATGGCACGCATGCAGGATTTTAAAATGATTTTGCAGGATCATCTTCACTCCATTGTGATTACGAGACAATGGCCCCAAATTAAGGCCTGATGTATGCTAAGAGGGTTTGCCATATATTGTTCCTTTTTACCTTCAACTGTAAGTAATGCTATTCTTATATACAAACTGATTACATATTCAAAGCTGCTACAATGGTTAGCAGTTAACCAATCCCCCTCTGCAGATTTTCATTTGGCTTCAATTCATAGGCAGAATCCATGGCTAGGAACAAGCTACACACTTCAAGGTTATTTTCAGGGCCGTCATAATTTCACCTCAGATTTTGATCAAAAATTGCCTCCTTTTTTTCAGAAGAAAAAAAATTACTCACCTTTGAAATCACTTGTACCCTTGAAGAAATCTTTACTTTAAAAAAGGTTTATTGTAGCAAGGTCTACACCTCAGTCTTTAAGAATAATTAGGATCTGTAAGGATTTCAAAATTATATTCAGATGCATATTTATCATAGCCAAGTTAATTAGCACTCTTCACTAAGGACAAAATAATTAAACTAATCTTGTTTAATGAAATTTCTGTGATAGTTGATGTCTCCAAGTAAGAAATCTAAAATACATTAGTTGGACAGATTTGCTACTGGTTGGATTTTTACTAATTAAATGTCCTTTCTCAATTTATGTTGAACTCCCTTTTCCATCTCTACAGCTATAAAATAAAGGCATCAGAAGCTCCCAGCCACTTCCTTTGTTGTTTTTGCAAAAAAGTGCTTTAAATTTCACATTTAAGTGTAATTTTTAGCCAAGCTTTTTTTTTTTTTCTTTTTTGGCATTAATTTTAATTATTTTTACATATTCAAAAGCCCTCCAGGCTGTACCAAAATCCTGGGCATCGGACGAACCATCTTTCTCCCTCTCTTCCCACTTTGGCTGCTATTGCCTCACCTCCCCTTGCTGTGGAAGCATTCCAGCTGTTGAATACTTCCATGCATATCTCTGCCGAAGCCACAGCACTGCATTGTGCAAGTGGGGATAATGCAATTACCTAGACAAACTGCCTCTGTCCCATCTGGTGTTTATTTAAATTAGGTATCCGTGTTAAAAACGGACTCAAAGTCAACATTGTTTTGTTTTTCAACTATTTCTATCAACTCTGCAACGTTTCAAGTGATGCCACTGCATGGACAAATCCTTATGGGTCACAGTGCATGCATTTTCTAATGAACGTAAGCAATTGGCAACCGCATGTGCTAATCTGTCCTCCACCTCCTTGGATGCTTTTGAAGGATGGAAAGAGGAGATCCAAACTGGAGAATGTGTAAAAACAAAGCCAGAGTTAAAGGATTACACCCTCCCCTCTATCTTCTCTTGTCTAGAGCCAGAATTAAAAAGTAATTCTTAGCCATCAGCCAACCCCTTTTCTCCACAAAACTTCACCAAATGGTGAGGCTCTCCTTCAGCACAGCTGAAGCCAGGGGAAAACCTGGGTCACTAGAAGTACAGTATGGATCCAAGGTAATTTAAGATGTGTAATTCCTCCATTCAGACAGCCTGGCTGGCCTCTTGTGAATAAGGTCTGGACGCAAATCAAGTTCCCTGCTAATTAGGGGATACAATCAGACCAGATCTTTCTTCATAAAAAGCAGTGGCCCAGCAACTGGTTATGACAACTCTGCTTTCCTCGAAAAATCACCTCTTCAGAAAACACTGACTGGTGCTAAAAATAAAATTCAATACTATTGCAAGACAAGCATTTCAGGCAGGCATATTGATCTGTTATCTTTTTGGAATATACAGATATTTAGGGTTGTCACACAGTGTTCATGAATCTGTTGGCTTTAAAAATCATGTTTCTCTCTTTATCAGAACAAAACATATAGACATTACTAAAGAGAGGAGCACAGCATTGATTTAATTGCTTTTACTTCCATAAAATTCTTGAAAACAAATCTGTTATATCTATTTCAACAAATTTTTTCTTACTTTAAAAATATACTTGTTCTGCCTTTCTGCAGCATGGCACTCACAAGTGGGGTGTGAGTACATAATATAAAAAAAAGTTTCACAAGCCTTCTAATACATGCTTTTCGTGGAGAGGAGCACTAGGTATGGTTAAAGCTCAGACACCGACTCAAAACAAACTAACAAAATCATTGAGCTCATTCCTCTGTCACCGGTCCTGCCAAACCATTTTTGTGTCTCATCTTCACATTTGCATCATGAAAATGGTCTCCTTGATGTTGAGATGCGTTACCATTAATCTGCTTGCTCCCTCTGAAGGTTTTAAGATTAAGTATCCTGCAACATCATACGGCCCCTCTATGAATTAGAAAGTGTGAAGGATGGTCTCTGGCAAACAAGTCCCCCAAGCAAGAAAACACCACAGATAAGAGCACTTGCAGTCAGCCTAGGACTGAAAGCATACAAAGAACACCATCACTTCCTGTTCTCCCTGATTTATTTTGTGCTATGCCCTCAGTGGCTAGAGTAAATTACCTGGCATCATCAAGTTAATTAGATATTGGCATCCAAATGAAACAAACAGAAGCAGCAAAATATTGGGCAGCATTCTGACTGCAAAAAGCTCTCACTTGTAACTTGAATGCAAGAGGAAGGCAAGTTTGTTCTCTGTTAGCAACCCATGGGGTACACCCTGCACCTCCTGCCACATCTTTTTTTTTTTTTTAAATTTAATCTCTGACACATTCTGCCCCCTGTGACGCTGAAATTCCCTCATTTATTCAACCTTCAGATGTCCTCAGACAACATCATCAGAATATAGAGAATCAACTTTTCCATAGAGGTACTTCTATAATGTCCATTATAACCACAGCTGGATGCTGCAATTACTCTCCTCTAAGGAACAATTAAGATTAAGACACTACAAAGTTCAAGCATATGTGCAAAACCTCAAACTCCAGAGTACAGGAGTTGTACTTGTGTATGCTGGGAGTATACCACTTCCGGAAATTAGTACATCGAGTTATTTTCAGTAATGATCTGTTTCCTTCCTGTGGGTTAGAGATCACGGTCCCTTTGCATTTTTTGTTATCTTTTGCTGTCAGATCTTGGGTTCGTGCATTATCAGCCAGGTGCTTATATGTGTGTGTGCACAACCACATGTAAAATGAGAGCCCAGTAACAGCAGGAGATACACGCAGTATTACAAGAAAAATAGGAAAATACAAAAAGAAAAATAAGCTAATTGGTAAATTATGTGCTATACTTTTCTCTGTTATCACACATCTAATAAATGTACTCAGAAAATGCAAAATGAAGCCATTTGCATTTCTTAGTCTTTCTAACAAGAATATTGCAGCAACAACATGGATATCATTAACCCTTACCAATTGTGGAAGTGAATCGACATTTCTAATTCATTACTCTTCTAATTCTACACAAACATCTGAAAGGGGTTATGTGCAAGCCAACATGGGCCATGGAAAAACCACCACCGTGTCATCTCAAGGTAGCCTACTCCAAGCAAAGAACTTGGAGTTTTTGGCACACTAGCACTGCTCATTTCTGCAATGTTCACAAACACTAACTGGTGATTTCATGTTTTGTAGCAAAGAGCTAAAAATCTTTTGCCTAAAATTTCAACCTCAATCTAGTCGCTTTAAAGACTTTAAAAATATGCTGAAGTCAACAATGATGAACTAAGAAACTGGAAGTTCAGGACAACTTTGGTTTGACTGTTGTTATAATTAAGCAAAGAAGCAAGGAAATTTGGAAAACAATTTTAAATGCATTTCTAGCTCTTGGTCAATATGAATTCTCCTTAGAAAGTGGAAGATATCAAGACAGTCCACACTGCAGATCAGTGTGGATACACCCATGCTAAGACTAAATCCACACAGGCAGCATGCACAGCCAGCTTACAGGAACAAAGCTTTACATAGATCTCATTTCTCAGAAAAGGCAAAACCCCAAAATATTTGGCTACATTGTCTTATCTTACATACAGCTAGTGCCACGTACATCTACTCCTTAAGATATCACAAAAAAGATGGCTGTGTTGGTAACTACGATGGCACTTTCAGATGAGGATCTGAAGCACTGGGATAGAGGACCTCAAAAATACCTGTCACTATAACACTTAACTTTTATACCTCTATAATAAAGAAGGAAGCTTCATCAGTGAACACAAGCTAGGCACTAACCAGCTCAAACACAAAGGGAATTGTCTGTACACTAAGATGCAAAACTCTAAGAAACTCGAGGAAATTTAGTATTAGAAACAGAGGTCCCTACCAAACACAGTTTCAAGAGGAAGCAGTGGAAACATTGGTCCCTAACACCCCTCAGTCAAAATCCATAAACAGACATCACTGCCCAAGAGATTTCCTGAAGGCTACAAGCAGGACCTGCAGCAGGGCATGGAAAGCAAGCTCAGACCGAACCAGGCAAGCAACTCATCTTTTCTCTCAAGTGCCAGGTTCCTTGCTTTTCTTTGCAAGGATAAACAAGACAGAGAGAACTCAGGCGCCTGAATGCCAGAGAAGCAGAGCACTGGGAGCTCAGACTGATTACTCTCACCCTTGGCAGAGCTAGCAACAGCACACAGGCCCCACTGTGCCCCTGCGCAGCTGTTCAGAGGCTCAGCTGGTAAACAGATAACAGTATGCACACATATTAGCTGATGGGGACATTTACATCTTCCCTTTATTTATTGGACTATGATTTTGACCCTCCCCATTAGGCTGATCATTGCCTGCTTCCTCATTACATTGCTGTCACACAGTTTATTTTCTTCGATTTATTCTCTCACATATCTATAACCCAACAACCCATCAGGTTTGCAGTACTTCAGTGACATGTAAACCAAAGGGAGATATTAATACTTGGAGATCACATATGCCAGTATTTAGCTTGAGTACTCATGAGTTTCACTGAAACATTAAATGCAATGAATAAATGTTATGTAGGTGATCAAGAAGGGAGAAGCTAATTAAGGTAGTGCTTTGGTACAGCTCTGACTCCTGCTATACCTGTAAACTTCTCCTTTTCATTAGTCTTTCTCTGTTGAAAGAGCATTTCCGCTTCTTATTAGAGTCATTCTCTGAGCACAGGATTGGAAAAGAAATTTCTCCTCCCTTCCACCCACACTTAAATCTGGAGGATGTGGAAACCTGCTTCTGGGGTTGAATTCGTTTCATTCACAGCAAAAACAGTTATGTTGTGAAGTGTTACCAGGCAAGTGACATATTAATTATTGGGATAATAACAACAGAGCCAAGGTCACAAAGCCTCTGAACAACATGACATACACCTCCATGCTAGCGGGATCCATCTCTGCCAGGGAGACAAGAGTGTCATATTAAAAGAGGTCTGTCAAAGAGGGATTGAAATAGCTGCTGCAGCTGTGAAGAATTTTTCTTCTTCTCCCTGTTAAGCAGAGAGCTGCACTCTGAGCCTCATCGCTCAAGTTCAAGAATTATTAATTGGCTACTGGGACTCAGGTGGAGGAGGAATAGTCACACCGCTTAGTTTTAGTTATCGCCTTCAGCTGCTTCAGTTAGAACCTACGCCTCTGAGGCACTCACCAGAGCTGCTGGAGGGGCTACCTGTCTGCTTTGACTACAATACATAAAGCTAAGTAGCACAAACAGCTCCTCTCCTGGTGCAGTTCATGGAAAGAGAAATACTAAGTAGAAATTTATAACATAAACACTATTTTAGCAAAACAGTAGAATGTGACTTCTGTTTTTACTTCCCTATATTGCAGCAGGGACTGAAAATCCTTTACTTAGGATCTGAATGTCCATGTACAGTACAAAACCACATCTCTTACACATGAAAAAAACCCCTCCAAACAAACAAGCAAGCATGATTGTTTATGAAATTCAACACTGGTAAACCTGAAGTTGACACACAATCTACCCAGGAAAATGGTCTTGGGACAGCCAATTCACAGAAGCAGAGATCTTTAGGAAAGCATAACAAGCTGAAGAAGGAGCCTCACACCAAAAGCAGAATAAAACGATAGTGTCTCTCCCAGCATACTCTGGTAAGGTTTAGCCCCCATGAGAATGAGAAGCACTGCAATGTGCACAAATAGTAAAAACTCCACAGCAAAAGTAGGCCTAACTACATGAACTGAGCAAAGTTTGCACTCAGTCAAACCTGAGAAAAGCTTCCCTGGCAGGACAGTCTCACAAAACTAAACTAAAAATACAGCATGCAAAGGCAACAGTAATACCTTTGAGGAACATCTGTCTCATTAAGAAACATTGCTTTCAGGCTTCACCTTTGTCATTCAGGTCTAGTTTACAACCACAGAGAGAGTTTTACTCACCCATGCTCTGCTTTCACTTTTATTTGGAGTTCAAAGGTTATTTCCTTCACCTCTTCCCCCTCAGGTCACGTACCTCAAGCTGCCCTGGCCCCAGCTCCTTATTGCTGTAGCTCTTGGCAATTTCCTCCTGCTCGTCAGGGCCTGGGCTGGGGGTAATTGGTGTCATCTGTGCAGCACACCTATTTCTTTTTAAGGAGACAGTCCTGCATCTCCACAGCACCCTGGGCAGAAAGTACAAGCTCAGTTCCTTTCATATGTAGCTATTTTTGATGATATTTGAAAGCCAAGAGCTGAGTAAACATGTTTGGGCTTCAAATTGCATTTCTGTGTTGAAATAAAATGGCTGTTAAGGGTCAGTCTCCTGAGAGTCTCATTTCCCATCCTGCCACTACAGCATTCATGGTATCTTTTACTTCACAGCTCCGCTAATTGTGAAGGTCTTGAGGCCAGAGGAACATCCCTCAGTTTCTCCCAGTGCCAGCCCTGTGTGGGACTTGGGGGGTCTCTGCTGGCCCAAGATGGCACCCACAGCTGTGGCACAGTGCTGCCAGAACAGGCCTTCACTTTAGCTGCTGGCCAACCCCTTCAATGGCAGATGTTTTTATAGTGAGCTTCAACACCAAATCCATCCCCCCTACCCCCTGGTAACCAGATCTCTTTTTATCTTCCTCTGGTCTAGAGAAGCAGCTTGCAGACCCTGTGGGTGGGCAGGCAGGGCCTAGGTGAGAGGCAGCCATGGCGCACCCCGGCCTACATGGGAGTGAGGGGTACCAAACTTCACTAAATCCACACCAACTTCACAACAACTGTCCAAAAACTTCCAGGAGCTTCTCTGAGTGACCCCAGAAGCAGGAGTGAGCCTTTATGAAGGCACCTGTCCCCCTGTGAACTTAGCAGATAGGCTGAGGCGCAGAGGAGGCCGGCCTCTGGATTAAATCGCATGACCTGTTTGTAGTATTTCCTTGTGCAAGGGCCTTCTCTCTTTGGCTGTTTCATCTTAAAAGTTAACAAATTTAGTAAAACCCAAAGATATATGCAAGTTTGGCAGTTTCCCTGATCTCATAATTTCTAACATAGATACAGGAGCAAACTCACTCTTCTCTAGACAGGTGTTTTTCTCCTGTGTAGTGTTTTAATTTTTGTAGTTTAAGTGTTGTATGTTCTCCTGAATCCCACTGTGTGCTACTGCAGCAAATGCCGTCACTACATAAATCAGTCTTTCTGGTAAGCCAGTCAGTCCAAAGTATAAATTCATATGCAAAAATTACATTATTCCTGTAAGCAACTTACGTTATGAATAAAGCCCTAAGACAGAACCCAATTCTCCATGCAAAGCTGATGTGCAAACTCCTAAATTAAAAAGAAATCTCAGGCAGGTGGAAGTGCTGTTCTGGGACCTTTCTGGGGTTGTGGTTGCCAAGGAAACCGCTTCTTTTGTGCCCAGTCAAAGGCACTGTCTGGAGCTTCATCCCCACTATGCCTGAATTTGCTGTAGCAGTGGAATGCAAGGGAAACTGCTAGAAATACTCTGATAAAAGAAAATAAATATGCAAAATAAGGACTTCCTCAAGAAAACGTCTCTCCCTAAACAAAAGGGGAAGCAGGAGCTGTTCTTGTGAAGCTTGAGGTCTGCAGTTGCAGACTCCCATAGCAGATGACTGCCTCTTACCTTCAAAGACGAGGGCAGAGGCACACAGCGACAGCTCTTCATATGTGATGCACTGTAATAGTTAAAAGCAATACATATTGAACTGTAAAAATGTAAAGGATATTTCTGACTTAAGTCACACTCCTCCCTACAGTTTTGACCTGTTGTTGTAGAAAGCACGAGTAGTTAAAAGAACTGTCAGGAAAGAAAAAAACCTCCTGTTTTATAACTATGTTTTCCAGTGTTTGCTTCTTGCCCACAATTACCTAGTTCTGTGTTTTTCTACAAGTTCTATATAGACATCAGGGGAGTGTCAAAAGGAGGTGGTTTTTTTTTTTTTTTGGTCTAAAGCTGAATTATTTCCAGTGTTACTGATTAATTTTGTATGAGGAATAAGAAAAACAATTGAAAACCCACAAGAACGAGGAGGACATTTCTCCAGCCTTGGCTTGATCTTGGTTAAACTGCTAAGTTGCTGCTAATATCTTTACTTTTCTGACATTGATTTACATTAGAATCATAGCAAAACAATTCTAGTTTAATGGATTAGCCATCATTCCTTGATGCATTCTTAATCTAAAATTAATAGCACCCTCAGGTTACTTTGTTTTTCTGCAAAAGGTTTATATTAGCTTCAACATATTGATGTAGCTTCAATGCATTTAGCTAGCCCTCACTTTAATACAAGCCAATTTAATGCTCACCCTACATCTATCTAAAGTCAAAGCCAGGACAGGAGATTTACAGAGACAGGGAACACAAGCAAAGTAGGAATTAAAAGCAATACCTAAGAATCTTAGATTTCTCTTCAAAATAAGAGGGTAGTAGAAATAAACAGTATAAAGTAAGTCATCCCAATCTTGCTGGACCGTAATGAACACTACCATCTCTTAAACATGAAGATGTGCTATGAGGAGTTGTCTAACATGTTTAGCAGAAAACTGCTCAAGGGTCCATTGTGTTGCTGTGGGATAAACTAAGCCACAGAAAATGATGCCATGGATCTCAATAGTTAGTTGATTTTACTACAAACTATTAATCCCAGCTTCCCAGTCTACAAGACTGAGTACCATTGGAGGGGAAAAAAAAGAAAAAGTAATCTCATAATCTGCTACATATCCCAAGAAGGGCCATTTAAAATGAATGCAAAACTGATCAGGAAAACTCAGAAATCTCTAGTAGACATTATTTGCATGTATTTTAGGGAAGGAAAGAGAAAGCAAAACATTTGTCATTCTAAATACCACTTGGCCTTTGAGAGTAAAAGCACTAGAACATCAAGGAAAAAAACCATCCAGAATAATTATTTCAACTTTTATTTAGGAAAATGTTGCTAAACATTTTTAACTTCACTGGCAAGATGCAGCTACAGTCAGAAATGGCTGGTTTCTTGTCTCTTCCAAAGGGCAAGTGCTACGCCTTTTTAGAGCCATTTCATAATGTCTGAGAAAATTTAAGTGATTATTTGTAAGGGAAAACAAAAGGTCAGACAGCTAGTACTAGATTAATAAAATGGAGAAATAAAAATATGTTTTAGAACGAGTTCTTCAACTTTTGTTTATTAATTAAGAAAAAAGCCATATAAAAGAAAAAGTTGAGGCTAATTGTTAAAACCAATCCCATGAATGAAGGCCAAGCCGATGAGCAAACTAGTTTATATCAAATTTCAGGGAATGTGACTGAAAAAACTGCTTCCCACCGGGCTCAGAAGCATCACTGCACAGCAATACTCTGCCTTCTCCCTTCCAGGACCTGCCAGTTGCTGATAATGCACCTTCCCTTTGCACCAGATATGGCTGCACCTTGAAATCCTCTGAAACTCCCCACTCATCCAAGTGGCTTTTTACATTTCTGTACCTTTTGACAGAGCTAGAAACTTCTGAAACCACTCTAAAATGGTTACCAAAACCGACCTGACTCCCCTGCCCCCCTTGCTTCCTCAGCACCTTCATGAGCACAGCTAGGTAGATGTGCATCAGACAAACCCTCACCATGCTGCAGGATCATTCTCCTGTAAACTGGTATAAATCACACAGAGCCCAGAGACCATTGCTCCAGCTTTGGGCACATCAAAACTGTTCCAACTATTCAGATAGAAACCACGCTCCAAATTATAGGACTTCTGGCAGGTCTTGTTAGTACAGATGCAAAAGTCCTTCACAGACAGCTGTTTTGACATTCTGGTTCGGAAATGGGTGCCACATGTGCAGAGCTTGGTGCACATGCTAGCTCCTTGGCAGAAGCATGCTCAAGTCCATCTGCTGTAAGTGGCAACTTGCCAATTAACACTGCAGATTACAGGCTTCAGTTTGATAGAGGAACACAACAAAACCTCAGTTTAAAAAAGAGCCTGAGCTGTTGTAAGAGACGTGGGGAATGCTGGAAAATAAAATCCTGAAAAATACTCCTAGTTTGTTTCATTTTTCAAAATCTTTTTTTTTAAGGCAGTTTATGTGCAATGACCAGGCATAAATATAACACTTGCACCATGTGCAACACTAAGCGTGTTTCTGCGTCCTTGAAGCTTCATTGTATGTCGCTGCAGAACGCTGCAGGTCTGGCAATGCATGTTATGCTCTGGAGGAATGCTACCCCCAGGAGAACTTCTTCATTCTCAGAATAAAGTTTTGTGAGAACTGTTGGAGTTGATTCTGACTTCTCCAGATGTGTCAGGTGTCCATAGGGCAAAGAGTCTGTGAGATGCGGTCAGAAATTAAGTCCTACTGAACTGACAGAAACACTTACAGAAATAATTTGGCGAGAATTAAATTTTTTTGCCTGTTAAAGCAAACAGTTCCTTACATTCATATTAACAATTTAAAGTACTGATCTCTCCCCTATTGCCACCAAAAAAAAAAAAAAAGGTAGAGACATATATAACTCATAAAACAGTACGTGAACACCTTGAACTTTGAAGACATTCCAGGGTACAGGCTGCTTTCCCTAATAAACAATTTATGCCTATTACATACATTATATGTATATTAACAACCTACCATAAAGTGAACAGATGGAACTTTTAAGAATTGAAAGAAATGACAACTCATGACTATTGCAGGTGGGTGATATTTGGTATTTCTTTCTCAGATGCCTTGACCCGAGAACAAGGAAAAGAATGGTCAACACCAGCCACTTCTCCTTAACTTTCTAGTCCTTTCTCTTGAGATAAACTAGACAAGTATTTTAAAAGTTTGAACCAAAAGATTCAAAAAGCATGAGATGGGAAGTAATAGCAAATCATTTGTTCTGGTTTTCAAGCCCATTTCATAGTAGGGAGGGAAAAACTAGGTGAGGAGTAGTCACAGAACTGAATAATTTTTTTATGTCTGCAACAGGGAAAGTACATAGTTATAGGGCAACCATTGGCTTCTAAGAAAATAAAAGAATTCTGCATACCATACTGATGTGCTCTGTTTTCATTCCCAGGGAAACTCTAGTCTTTTACTTCCAGGAAATCTGAGATTTCAGATAAATGTTTTCACTTAATTACAATAAACATGAGAGGGAACTGGACTCTATTCTTTCAGGTCTCTAAACTCTGAGACCCATGTCTCTTGTTTTCTTTCTGTTAATATCCTGGAATGATGATGTGTCACAGAGCAACCTGCTCTTGGTGCCAGCAGCGATGGTCAGGATATTTACTGCCAGCTATAGATTGATAGAGGAATTTTGCCATTTTTCCAAATGGTTATAAGGCACTGGCAGTGAATGCCTGTTGCTCTTAAAATTACTGTCCTTGACGGAGATCCTTTGCATGTATATGTTTCCTTTCAACTACCTCCCATCTAGCCTGTGTTAGCAAAACAGTGATATGGCTCAAGAATAATCAAATACTAATTTTTTAAAAAAAGATTGATGCTGATTTCACTTTATTTTTGATATGTGAACATCTTGTAGAGATGCCTAATTCAGGTGAATTAGAGAAGGAGCTTTGAATCATAGAATCATAGAATCACTAGGTTGGAAAAGACCTTAGAGATCATCCAGTCCAACCGTATCTGTCCGCCACTAAACCATATCTCTCAGCACCTCATCTACCCGTCTCTTAAACACATCCAGGGACAGTGACTCCTTGAAGAAGGAGAGCAAGCTGACACTTAGGACTCTTGAAAATATTACTGACATTCTGCATGTGACAAGACTGAGGCAGAGATGTTCTGAAAAGACAATTGTAAATTGCCATTTTATTTGCTACAATTTTGTCATCATGCCCCAGCAGTGACAGGGAAAGAAGTGGAGGATCAATATGATCTCTTTCTCCTATATATCGCTATCATTTAGCTGAAGCTGATAAATACTGCAACCAAAGTGCCAAAAAAGGAAAAACGAGACAGAGTAAGACTTACTGCAAATTACAATGAATAATAATAATAATAAAAAATTAAAAGATGGTTTAGACTATGTTTTGACATATGCTCAGCTATCAGCAGGCATCCCACTATCCCACTGTAGATGAATAGTAAAGGTAATAATGTGCATGCAAGCATAAGAAAAGTTTTGAAAGTTATCACTGTCAACAGTGAAGAGAGCACAGAGCAGAAAATGAGGGGAGTGATATTATTATCCCTTTTCTTCTGTTTTGGCATGAAATACACTTAGCTGAACACAGAACTCGTTATTTGCCCACTCTGTCTTTGGACCCTAAATTCCTTCCTTAACATATAATTAGCAATAAATCAAGAAATAATTGCTTAGCTGCACCAGGAGAGCTCCCTGGGAGCAGCACCACAAGCAGCCACGTTACACAGCTGCGGCTTTTTTTTCCTGCTAAAGAAAAGTTTCCTCAAAGAAATCACTGCCGGCATTGAGTAGTGACAGAAGACATAAGGGGCAGAAATCAGACATCTATATGTGGCAATACCATAGCAGGGGTTTAATCATCTCTCTACTTATTTCAGCTGCCACACAGAGGCAATAGCGCACAGGAGAAACATCACTAACTGAGTGTCAAGATTTCAAATAAGTTATGATTTCTTTCTTTGTCTATACAGGCAAGTTAGGTTCCTGAGCCAAGCAAACACTTCAGATGGATTTTGTTTGCGTAAGAGTCCAGCCCTAGGGCCTCTGACCTGTGGGAACCTCAAGTCTAACTCATAGTCACAGGAAATCAAAGAAAGAAGAAAACCACGAATAATGTTTCTCTCACTAGATAATTTGATTCCCCTAGATGTCCACATATTAATAAAAATTACGTTGGCATGCGCTATAGAAATGAAAATTTCCCTATACCTTTTCATCTTCTTCAAATATAAATGACTGATTAAAGTTGGACAGTGAGACCTGAAGTAGACCCCAACCCCATATAGTCAAAGGAAGACAAAAGCATTTATAGGTCTAGATTTATCCCTAAGTAAACATTGAAAATTAATCTCTCCTTTATAGTGGATGCTTTGAAAGGAACGTAAGGCAGCAGCTAACAGAGCAACAGACATCTGCTTGGTGGATGGTTCACGTTAGGGTAACCTATTCCCCCAATTCCTGAAACAGTCATTCCAAGCCTAGTTTTATCAAGGAGACTTTTCAGCAGGTCATCTTTGCTGCTAGCACCTCCTAGTGCCAGTGCGAATGCTCACCATGTATAAAACCCCCTCACAGAAAGGCTAACTTGGAGTCCTTTTAATTGCTAATAGCTTGCTGAACTTGACTCAAACCTAATTTGAGTTGGACAGACAAGACCACATGTACCCTTTGCAGGATACCTCATCTTGCCATTTAACAGTGTCTCTAGTTATCCAACTGCTTTAGTTCCAGCCAGCCAATTTGGTAAATCATCCTGTGTAATTACAACAGGAGTTACCTGGTATTTGACCTGTGATGGCGTTGACATATTTGCTGAGTTAGCAAGGGGGCAGTAAGAGCTTTTGTACCAGCCATGAAAGGGTATTGTCAAAATGCTCCATACCAGCTGCTGTGCTCTCCAGCCAGTAGCTGCTAGTGCAAATTAATGTTGAAAACATGTTTTGATTTATTCAAATGGATGACCCTCCTGCAATGGATTGCTTTCTCAAAATAGCTCAGCCACCATTATGTTTTATGTTAACTATTAACTATATAATGCAGCCATAATGTTTTAGAGTCCAGCAAATAAGAATTTCCACGTTTGTCTGGTTGAGCTCATCACCACTCCTGACAATCGAAAGGTAGAAATTCTTTCAGTCTGACAAACAGGAAATGAGGCAGCATAAATGCATTGAGCCTATCATTTTCAAAAGACCAGAATAAGTCAAATCCCACGCCTTGGAACCAGGCACTAACATTTTTATGAGTTGTTGAAAACCCCAAGCCTATCACTCCTTTTTCTCTCAAATCACTGGGGATCTGTGATTGTCACTTTCCAGCTCATTTCCACTAACAAAGTGAGGTTGTATCACTTAGGGTAAAATGAGCAATACAACAAGAAGAAGCTTTATAGGAATAGGCATCCATTGTCATCAGTAGTCTAGCTTTTAGGGAACTGGCTAGTGAAGATGGCACAGATGCTGCATTTGGTGAGATACAGCATTACGTTTTTGGCTATGGACATGTGATGTACAAGTTGGTTTGAGATGTCTTTCCAATAAATTTTGGACAAAATCCTCCATTTTGCCTCTATCTTTTGTGATGCCAGAGTCATGCTAGTATAATACAGAAGGAGTTTGACCTAAACAGTCACTTTTTCTGTGGTCTGCTTCTTTGTACTCAAGTTATATATGCTTCCAAGGTCTGACTTCATGAAAGTTTCGGGGAACAGATACACACACCGCTCCCGTGAAAGGCTACACAAATTCTAGAGTGCTGCAAAACTCCTTAATATGTGGATTCTGATCAGAATCATTCACAGGGCTATTCATCCAATGCTATTCAAAAGGCCCTATAAAGTACGTGAGTAACTTTCATTTCAGAATTTCAATCAAGGTATTTATTGAGGACCATGCTGTATCTTCCAGTTTAAAAAAAAAAAAAAAAAAAAAAAAAAAGAGGGAAAAGAGTGGAGCTATAAAGCAAACTAAGCAAACTAGCCCCAAAGTGGAAAAAGGTACACTGACAATTGAAGTGCATTAAAAGAAGTATAATCTAAAAATCACAAAAATTAATAGATAAGAAATTCAATTTATTTAGGTGTTTAAAATATCAGATTTCACCTTACACACAGCAAATAGCCAATATAGCAGTTGACTTTATGAACTTAAAGCTAAGGTAAAACACAGAAACAAAGATTGTTCAAATGAAACCCAAAGCAAATCAGTGCCAGTTTTCCAACACTTATCAGTGAGATACAAACTCCTCCTGATTTTTTTTCATTTTAATCTGACACAGCCCAAAAAAAAAAAAAAAAAAAAAATCTGACAATTACTTAAAAGCTGATCTGGCTGTTGCAGCACATCAGGCAATAGACAATAGAGTAAGTCTAATTCTAAGTAGCAGTATAATTATTCGAGCTTTTCATGGTAGGCAAAGGGAAAGCTACTAAAGATTGCCTAGAACTAGAAATGAGAGCGAATTCACACGTCAAAATATGACCTAAAGCCCCACTCATCCTGACTGTTCTTTGTAAAAATAAATTGATATATCTATAAGGCTTTGAAGAAAAACAGTGTATCTGCTTGCACAATTACCTCTGGAGAACAGTCTGTATCCTACTTTCTTTTCAGCAGCTAATCAGACTGTCTGTAATGAAAACATACACTCCCTTTAAAATCAGGGACAGGTCCATGCCTCCACATAGGATTCACAATGGGCCTACCCTGCTAGCAGAGGACTAACTTCCTAACTTAAATTCTTAAATCTAGATGCCTAAAATCAAGCACCTTATCCAAGACGCAAATCTGGGCTTAAGTGTGAACCTCAAGGTACAGAACAGACACAAAATCCAACACAATCCCGAGATCTGAAATGGGAAAACAATGTGGTAGCCTACTTACATTACCCATTATCCTCTTAATATCCCAATACTTCCAGGAATTATTTCCCCCAGGCAGTAATCAGAACAGCATTGCAGTCTAGAGTTTGGGTAAGAATCAGATGTTATAGTTAAACCACCTGTTGTCAGAGAAGCGGAAACGTCAAGGGAGGAGACATCGAGACGGGCTTTGCATCATTCCATCTAATTTTCATTGTAAAAATGTAAACTTAGGTCTCAAGTGTCTTGTTAGGCAAGCTCAGCAAATGGGAAGCTTGAGCAAATGAGTTTCACTTTTGCTAGCTGAGATTGTTTTGGCATCTGGAATTACACTTTGGATGATAGGAACATGGATAGGAATTTGAATACTTCCACTCCCCCCCACCCCTTCCCCCCCAGTCTTGTAATAGCCTCCTTGAGAAATGCCTTCAGACTACTGCATTTATATTACTGGTCTCAGATCATTTACATCTAATCTCCCAGTGCTGTTAACAAAAGCTGGGTTAGCATGTGCAAATGTAAATAACATTTTTTTTGATGTGAAATCCCAGTTTAACTACATAACAGACTTCAAAGCGGGTTTAACATTAGCAATGCCTGCCACATTGGCTATTAAACTGCTTTCTGTAAGAGTTATTGCTTTAATTTATTCATCTATTTTGGCTGCAGCAAGCCACGTTTCCTCCTTTGTTTACTGAGATACTTCTTAAAAGAAAATATTTCAAGAAAGACAACCCAGGTATAAGCCATCAGATACAGGAGTGGATACAGTAGTGTCAACCTAGACGTTGAGAAGGATGCCTTCATGTGTAGCCTGGTTACCATGACCTCAGAGTTATGATCTGGGTTACGGTACACTGTTCGACCTCTGACAAACGAGATTTCTTGCATGCTCTTAAGCTCAGCATCACAGCCTGCAAGCAAGTCCTGTGGCACAGCACAGCTGTTCCTCAGAAGAGTCATCTGAGTACAGGAGGGGATGGAATCCCAGCATGGGGGTCCATTAAACAGCTCAGAGAAGAGTTGGGCTACAGAATATCCACAGGACATCAGAAAATAAGATTGGCTAGGTTGCCTTCCAAAAGATTGGTTCTCTCAGACAGTTCCAAAAAAAAAAAAAAAAAAAGTGCTACTATTCTTTCCACTGATATTCTTTGGAATATCACGCCCCACCCCCTCACCCAGTAGCTTAATTTTTCGTTACACAAAGCGGAAGAGAAAGAAAGACTGGTGTGACTCAGGGGGTTTTATGTTCTAATTAATTTCTGCAAAACACAAAATGTCCAAGCCCCTAGCTGCTAAGGCATTTGTGACATATTTTACTGTTGGAGTAAATATGGGCAATAGCTGCTTCAAGCCACAAAGCTACAGACAAACTGATACCTGTAACCAGTGGTTTCAGTCACCTAACGCCCAAAGCCATGTAGTGCTCTCATTCCTCCTTGCTCAGAAGCGCAGCACCCTCTTGGTTTTAGATGAAGCCCTTCGGTGGGAGAATAAGTGCAGCAACATTGTCAGAGGCAATGGACACTATGGGTTTTTTCAAGGATGGGGCTGCTGGAATTCACACACCACAGCTGATCTCAGGAAGTCGCTCCAGTTACTGGTGTGTGACTTTTGGGGAGAATAGTGAGCCAAACCCCTCTAAAACCAGAATCACATTGTACCACAATGTTCAGATCTGTCAAAACTAAAAGCCCAGTTTGTAAAAATTATGTGACATTCACTAGAAGATTTTTTTTTTTAAATAAGAGACAGCAAGGAAAATATAAGGGCAAAACTAAAACAGCTCATGTTGATTTTTTTCAAATGGAAAATTTTGATTGATTTGTATTTTTAAATAAGGAGTTATACCTCATCTAATGGAAAATCAAAATAAAAATTAAAAAAAAAAGAAAATTTCTACCAATAAGAAACAGATCCGCTTCCTCAAAAATATTTTTCAGGTTTTTCCTTCATGGAAAAGTCTGGAATTAGAGGGAAAAGAGAATTCAAAGAAAGCTAATGTTTTGTAGACTGAGATTCCCATCCTCCACACAAACTGAGTGGTTAGAGTAAACCTCATCAAATCAATCAGAAATATGAAGAAATCCTACTTAGAACAGATGATTTTGGAAAAGAAAACAACCATTAGATGCTATATTCATAGTTTTCACTGCAAAGCTTTCCTGCACTTCAGAATGAGATAGTATATTGTAACATGTAGGTTTCCATGGCAAACATCTAATTTCAGTATAAACAAACTATGCTAAAAATGTATCTCGCTGGTAGCAACTAATGCCCAAGGGCTGTAAAGATCACCTTTTCAAACTACCTTCACGGTTATTTATTATAAATAGACATTAGGATGGATGCAGAATTGTAAACTTCTTAAATGAATATCTCATCTACATTCAGTGGTGCACAAAAGCAGAGAAATTCACTGCATTATGCAAATATACACTTTTTTTTTTCCAAATGTATTCCACCTTTTTCTGAATAATTCCCAAGAATGTTTACTTAATGTGGTAAACCACATAAGCAGAACCAATTTATTTGTATTATTTTGTACTAATCTTAAACTTCTTAGCTCCTGCTACCTGCCTTGCTACCCTAATCATAGTGTAACTGAGTGACTTGAAGAAATGCAGCGTGTTCGACAGGAGGTGGACAGTCTAGATGGAGCAAGAACATTATCCTATTAATCCAGGGATTAATTAATTGAAGGGGTGGGGGGAGAATCACAAGTGAGATGTACACAGGGCCTTGTCTTTCAATTATTTTAGAAAATACATCCAGAGGAAAATATTTATATGATTAATTCAGCTCCATATAAATCCAAGAAATTTAATTACAGCTCTCCCTATTCTTGTGTATGGGGGAACTACAGTCACATCCCACAGGTAGCAATATTGAATTTAATTTTTGTTTGTACAGCACTAGAGAAATTAGGATCTGCTCAATTTAAGGCAATGAATTTAATTTAGATCTCAAATAATTTTTCACTTAGAGCTCCAGGAATCCCAGAAAACACTTTTAATTTGCACTTTTACACACAAAAAAACTCCCCAGAAGATGGGGTTTTTTTTGGGGGAGGAGCTTCCACAACTGTTCTAGACATAAGTTACATAATTTTAGGTAAGTCTATTTAGCTTCATGGATGAATGACTAAATTGGTTTGGAAAGTCAGCAGTTCAAAAACAAATTGAGGAGAGTTTTCAGGCTGCTCTGCAAAACTTGTCTCCCTTTTTATTCATCACAACCCTCAAAGACTTACTTTTCCTGTCTTTTTCTTCACCAATCTGGAAAGTTTTGCCCGTTGATAAGAGAGCCACATTCTGGTTCTCTCCAGCTAAACCACCAGCATTTCTGAACAGAACAGCATCATCCTGGGGAGCTGAACAAGAGACAGACAAGGCAGCTCAGACAAAAAGGTGATTTTTGCTCCTCTTCCATCCTGCTCACTACTGGAAAAGGTGATTTTTGCTCCTCTTCCAGTCCTAGGGCATCATCCTGCTCACTACTGAAAAGAATGGACACCAGTGGAGAAAAAGGATTAAGAAATCAAGCAGAATATTTAGTACAGGTTGAATTTTCAGGGAACTAATTTATTCCAGCATTTCAGACTGCAGAATGGAAGTAAGATAATGAAGGAGGAGATATTTGAAGAGATGAGACAGCAAAACTAGTCTGAGAAAAGGAGCCTAACCAATGAGATATGTTATTATGTTACTGTATTTCATCAAAGACAAAATAGTTGAATTAGGCTCATTATCATTGTTGGCCTTTATACACAATAAGATTTAACAAGTATGTAAATGTATCACTGATTGCCTTTTTTTTTTTTTGTCTGCTGTTACTACTGTCAACATTTCAGCTCATTTGTGCTCCTGTTTGACAGCAGTACCTAGAGCTGGTCAAATACTGCAAAATAGTGTTTACAAAACGGTTGTATGAATTCTGAGCAGCTGTTTGGTTCAACCATGTCTGTGCCCCTTGTTGTTCATGAATATTCAAGGGAACATGTTTTTGTTTGCACAAATGGTTGGGGAGTGGCTGTTCCTCTATGAATATATTCTCATGCAAACAGCAATATTCCTGTGGGATCCAGAGTGTTCGCTAATTCACTACTAACTCCTTGTTATTCCCTTGATAAAAAAGTTTTGGGCATTTAGTCAGAAATCAGAAACAGTATCACCTGACTCAACCAGTTGGCTGCTACCACGCACAAGTAGTCAGCAGCAAAAAGCACAAATCTCAGATGTGGTTAAGGATGGATTTGAGCAAAAAGATTCATGGAAAAAAATTCAAAGATTTTGGGAGCAGAATAGAAGAGTTAAACAGTGACTACTAGTCAGAATGAATAACCAGCCTGGTGCTCATAATGCATCTCCATTTTAAATCGGGTAACTCTTGTTGTCAGCATATTTGGGGGGCCAGAACCAAAAAACAAGCTAGGCTAGTAGATGTTGTTAAGATTACCTGAACTGCATTCGTTATGTCTTAAACTAATCCTTTTCCATGATACATACAACACAAGATTCTTATTTTCTTTAAAGTATCTTCCAGCACAAAAAGCAGACAAATGATGTATCAATGAATCTTGCCTGAAGATGCATCACTGCGACAAATCTGGGCATGACGGCCAAATGTAGAGCAGACAGTACGGGCTGGGGGCTACTGGAACTCTCCAATGAGGTTCGATGTCCTGCCTTGCCTGTTCCATACTCACCAAGTCATAAAAAGGTCCTGAGGTTCTGAGAGTTAACCCACTCAAGGATTAACATACCGGGAGTTTGGGGAGA